>NC_065524.1:598509-639211 GCF_006386435.1 Epinephelus moara
TTGTGCCTAAACCTAACCAGACCTTAACCACAGGGCATCATAATGATTTCGGAACGGACTTCGGAACAATGGGTTTAATATGGTCGGAACAATGGGATGTCGGACCAATGGGCTGTTGGACCAATGGGCAGTTCCCGGTGACACGAGCTGCTTACAATAAAAGTTTTCACAGTTTGCTATTCCTCCTCCCCGACCGGGGAGAGTTTAAATATGTACAGTTGGGTGGTAAAAGTTCAGAAAAAATGCTGGACTCACCGACAGTCTGCCAAGTTTCTGTTACACAGAGGAAGTCCAATCCACAGGTGGTAAAGAAATCATTAAGAATAAAAGTCTTATTTGTTAGTGATCTCGCATTGACCAGTGCCATCCTAATGGGAGCTGGGGTAGTAGCCGACCGGGATGCCCAGCTTAGTGGCTGCAGGTTCCGGAGATTTACTCTGCCTCTGCAAGAATGAGGAGGATGGATGCAAAGACCCATATCCTCCTTTAACATATGAATTGCTTCCCTGTCTTTGGTCATCAATATATCCTTAGGCCTGCTTTTGTCCAGAATGGGATCCATCACTTGGTTAAAATCACCTGCCAGTATTATTTGCCCATCCATGTCTCCTAGGACCTTATTTATCTCATGGAAAAAATCTGGGTCCCCTTTGTTAGGTGCATAGATGTTACATAGTATCACCTGTAATCCTTCTATTAGTGCTTGCACACATATCATCCGCCCTTCTGCATCTTTAACCTCTTTCTGCAACACAAATTGTATATTCCTATTAACCAAAATCATTACACCATTACGTGAGCTCGAAAATGAGATGTGGAAAATATGTCCTACCCAACCTGTTTTAAATTTCACCGCCTCATCCCTGTTTATGTGAGTTCCTGTATAAAAATTAGGTCTGCCTGATTTGTTTTCAAATATGTCATTATCTTGCGTCTTTTAATTTCCACTGCCATTAATATTCCAGGACATATACTTAATACATTTCTTAACCATACTTATCCCAGTAGCTCTCCCTACCCATGTCTATTACACTGTTAGTATTTGAATATATCTGGTTGCGACGTCTACACCTCCCCAAGTCATTGATCGTCAAAACCGTGTACCCTGCCAAAACAGTGTACCCTGCCAAAACATGAACATGTAGTCTGGAAAATTAACATTTCCAACACAAAAAACACATGAGAAACAAAAATCAAACTAAACCAAACCAGAGTCCTAACCAGACGATGTCTGGCAGTCCCCCTAAGCTGTGTTATGCAGCTATAAAATTAAAACAAAACAAAAAACCTTGTATGGTCCGTGGGTTACTTCTCTACCTCCTTTCTGAATGGCAACTCCCTCAGGTTCATCTCCACTCTGACAATGTCTAACGTTAAACAGTACGTCTGTGACTCTCCCATGCAGTTGCAAATATCCGCTCACCTCCCTCATTTTATATTCAGTCAGCACTTTAATCATTGTTGAGAAATTCATCCGCCGCTGTTGCTGTGGTAAAACTCCGGTTCTTCTCTTTCCATTTGGACCGCAGTGTCGCTGGATAAGCCAGGGTGTATTTCATGTTGAATTCCTGTAATTTGCACTTCACCTGGGTGAAAGCCTTTCTCTTCTCCGCCAGTTCCCTGGTCATATTTGGAAACACAGAAAGTCGGCATCCTTCCTACTCGAATCCCCACTTTTCTTTTGCTGCAGTAACCACCTTGTCTATGGGCTGAAATATGTGCCACCAGAAACTGAATTTGAATCATTTATATTTGAATTTGAATTTCTAAACTTGAATAATTGCATTGAAAAACTGAATTTGAATCACGTAATTTGAAATTGAATCATTTATATTTGAATTTGAATTTCTAAACTTGAATAATTGCATTGAAAAACTGAATTTGAAACACATAATTTGAAATTGTATTGTTTAATTTGAATCAATGCATTGAAAAACTGAATCTGAATAGTATAATTTGAAATTGAATTTATTTCTATATATCTTCACATTCAGTTCTCACAATTCAAATTCAGTTCTCAAAATTCAATTTCAATTTACTGTGACAGACATCCGGGTAGTTTAAGGATGAAGGAAGAGCAATCGAGCGCAGATACACAGGACTCCTCTTCGGCCAATCAGCACCTACGTTTTTGAGCATGTAGGAAGAAGCGCTCGTCTTTATCCATAGACCATAGACAATAGGCTCGTTCGAGATGAACTGCGCCTCGCCAGAAAAGTAGACGAGAGCAGGCGGCCGCAGCGGGGGACGGTGACAAAAAGCTGCGGTGAAGTCGGACAGTTTCCCAACAGTTTCCAGCAGCCTTCAGTCCGTACAGGAAGTCACAGACACACTAACATCCTGTCTGGAATGATGTCAATTCATTAAAAAAGTGATCAGACCCATATATCAGTTTGTTTTCAGTCTCCAGTTGTTTTAATTATGATAGATTAATTTATTAAAATGCTTTACAGGTGATCTGTAGTTTATGTTCATGGTTTATCCTCCATTTGATATGAATCAGGGGCGTCGTTTCAGCAAAAGCTAAGGTATAGCAATATGACATGACGTCACAGAGCTACTGATGAAGGCCAAAACACACTGGCGGCGTCATATGACGGCGGCGTCATTGACGCGAGTCAAGTGCCGCCCCCAACACACACAAAAAGCATCGTGCTGCGGGGCGTCAACCGGATTTCTATTGCACACTCCAGTCCGCTAGGCTGGGAAGTACAAAATAACGCTTTTTCAAGGGCGGTGACGCTGGAAAAATAGGACAATAGCGTAAAGTGCCGCGGTGCGGCACGTTGACGCGCGTCGAGCCGCCGGCGGTGTGGGTTTGTAAATAGAAAATAATGGGGGCGGCTGTTTTGACGCGCGTCGTACGCCGCTGGTGTGTTTTGGCCTTAAAACTTCACTTTGGTCTTTGACCTGTCAGAAGTACATACTATGCTACTGAAAACTGTTTCAAAGGACATGAAGCTGTTTCTCACATTCATAATACCTCATGTCTGCATGTAATGCATGACTGATGAGCAGTGAAAACATCGGACCTATTTCGGCGCATATTTCAGCACCACGGACAGCGAGTGGACGTTTAATTATCATTAGCCATGTGTTTAACTTCACAGAAAATAAAGTAGGGGTATATATACACAAATAATATAATACGCAAAATAGGGTCAAACCCCCGGCGGCTATTAGGTGCCCAGTGGCTATTTGCCACCGGGCGACTATTTGGAAATATACGGTATGTGACAATAATCATATGTGTATAATAACAGTAGAAGTGTGACTAATGATAACAGCAGCAGTAGGAGGCATCTAGCAGGACCACGGCAGCTCTTGTAGGCTGAAATCAAGACGATCACATTAACCAGTGCACAATCATCAGACTTGACAATTATCACGGGAAAACAATCTTTGTTATATCGAAATAACGAGATAATTAATTCGTTATCACGAGAAAACAATCTTTGTTATGTCGAGATAACGAAATAATTAATTAGTTGTCACGAGAAAACAATATTTGTTATATCGAGATAACGAAATAATAAGTCATTATCACGAGATAACAGTACACACAAAAAAAAGAAATACGTGGCCGTTCTCGTCTTCCGTACTAAACATTTAGAGTGGGTCATTTTTTTCGTGTACACGTGTACACGGGTTTCACCGCTGGGTGGTGCTATTGCATTATACCAGTAAAGCCCCAGTTATCCGAATACCAACCGAACGGGCCATTTAACCAACAGTTACAGGCCGTCACACCAAAATACTGCCATCCCGACGGTCCGCCATCCTGAATTCTGGTCCCTGAGTCCTGACATTAAGCTATGGTGAGCCTGTAGAAGCTGTATTCCCCATGCATGTCAGCGATTTTCACTGGGGACGCACGTGAGTAATTCAGGCTGACATTACCTGTTTTTCAGCTAACTCTCCTGGTAATGTTATTAAAAGGCATGGCATATAGGTCTACAGTAACTTATTATTATTATTATTGTTATTATTATTATTACAGACATCGGTCATGATGCTCTTTAATGTGGTGTTCATTTTAATAATTTCTGCAAATAAACTTTCGAGACAAGGAGGCGTATTGTCTGTAGCGTCATCTTCACGTGGAGGGCTTCTCTGGGTGGTCATACGGCCTGTGCTCTTGAAATACTTTGACGCCGACATCTGAATTTAATTTTCTTTCTTTGCTTTCTTGAACTTCACATGTTGAAGAGCGGAGAGTCCTTATAGGGGCGAAAATCCCATTTCATAGTTGGGGGGGACAGTAAACAGTAAAATTTTAGAGAATAATTGCAGAGGGGGGACAAGGAAAAAAAGTTGTAGCCTGTCTTTTATACAGCATCTTTTACCGCAATTTGACGCTTTAATCTTCTCTCTATCTCTCCAACAGGCAGGCATAGGACCTTTCTTAGCTCTGGCTGAGTCCACCTGCACATTTAAAACAAAATGATTGAAATCAAATTACTTATGAGAAATGGCTTAACAACTAAACATTTCCTTCAATTAAACAGGTAAACTGGTTTATAAACAGTGTGCTGTGAGATCTGCCGCTGCGCAGCTCACAACCGTGCGTAGTAGTCGCACGTAATGACCGCTCCTCGCCGGTTAAACTTCATGTCTTTCATGTTTGTCTCACTGACAGGTGGAGAGCGTACAGACAGGTACCCATTGCTCCGCCACTGACTGCTCTTGTCCTGTCCTCTCCCTCTTCTTTCTCTCCTGTCCTCTCTGACTATCACTAAACTCTGAGCTTAATCATTAGCTTTTAGCTTATCAGCACTCGTAATTGATTAGGCTTTTTAACAATGCAGAAGAAATGTTGCAGACAGTTTATATTATCAGCCTGGGCCTGGGGCTTGTTGTAACAGTAAATGGGATGTGTTGTAACTTGTGTAAGTTAAACTGTGTCTGTGTGAGTGTACATCTTACCCCGCGATGCGCGATGTGGGCAGTGGTTCCAGCCACACGCTTTTACTGCTGCCAGTTGGAAAGAGTGTGGGATATACCACTACTAGGAATGGGAGGGGGGACTAAATCTTTTACGATTTAAATAGCACATTATTGGGCGATTATAATGTCTCAAATTATTCTATGGGGGGACAGCTTTACTGGAGGGGGGGTCATGTCCCCCCTGTCCCCCCCGGGATTTCCGCCCCTAAATCCTTAGCCAGCCGCCATCTTGTTCGCCATACTCACGTGACTCGGTGTTTCATAGCTTTGTTTTGAAGCAGTGTACCTGCATGTCGATTTCTCTCTCCCTTTATTTCTACCATACACTTCCACTGCCCTTGCAATCAAGTTGCCAAGTGAGTTTTCCTTTTTCGTTAAATAATAAGCATTATAGGATACAAACAACGTTTTTTTTTTCGTTTGTTTGTTTTGCATCATTTCCCCCCTTGGCAGGTGTAAAACATCATTGTTATGTACTGTTTATTTGCACTTAATTGAGAACAGTCATACTGCAGCCATTTGGCTTTTTACACTCATTCCTATTCACCTTATTCCTGAGGGCACTACTGTAGAAATGATGATGTGTGCAACTTCCAGTGAGATAGTAGAAGTAGTAGTAAGCTAGTTGGTCCCATAGACTGTCTGTGGTTAGTCCCAGTGGCTACTCTTGGTAGCTAACCGCCAACGTTGATTCTTTTCGAAAGTAATTCAGTTTAGCAAATACTGATTCTTTTTTAACAAATATTTAACTAATGTTAACTTAGCATTTTCTAAAATGACTTTGCGGAGCTCTGGTACTTGTTGCACTGTCCGTGTCTATAATGACTAACAACCAGTCTAAGCTAAATTTTTGTCTTTAGCAACTGTGTGTTGAACATGTAACTGAACACAAAAGGATTATTTCTGTTGCCAAAGGTACCATTGATATGAGAAATAAAACCACAAGAGTTTCACGAGAGGTAGTGAAAAAGTATTAAATCAGAATTTGCAGAAGAGAATGACACGTAGACCGACAGGTCCATCACTCAGCTTCAGTACATGACATCCCTGTCTTTCCCCGTCTGACTCAACCTACATTAGAAAATTGCTCATTATAAAATAAACTCAGCAACATACCTTGAAATATGTATTTAGTCATTAGGGCTAAGAATGTGTTACTGATTTACCGTACTTCCTCTATATCGCATAAAAAAATGAATGCCAAAAGATATTTCTTTTACTACTACTTAATATTACTATTACTGAAAACTATTACATAAAAACGTGTAAACTGCATTGTTCATGTAGATGAGCGGAGGATTAGCAGGGAAACATCATATTTATTCACTTTCCATGGAGCGACAGTTAATACTGAATTATGTGTAATGTTTGCTGAATGTGTAAGTATCTCTTAATAAGTCATAAATCATAAATCATAAATCATCTTTAGAAGGAGCAGATGTTTACCTTAAGCTAGCTTGGGCCTGTTAAAGTTAATATTTTAACAGAGCAAAGCAAGCTAATTGATAGTGTGATTGGCTAAAAAAAACAACAACAATGCTTTGAGATGGCTCTCAGAGATGGCAGAGGTATGATCACATAATCCTGTTTGAGCTATAACAGATGATGTTTTCCACATTTAATTTCCCAATTGCTCTTGAAAAGAAGAATAGAGTACTGTAAACAAACTGTTACCATTGAAAATCACTGGTTTCGGTTCAACACCGGAAGTTGCACCTATAATTCATGCAAGGTATCATGAGGGCTAGGAATAAGGTGGTTATGATGCGTTATGATGGATCCCACTGTGTGCTGTGATTGACTAGTACTCCTTACATTGATGGGTCAAGGTTGGAAGCGGTTAGGATTAAAGCATGATCAGGGCCAGTACTAGCTAATCTCAGACATTCTCTCAGAATGAAGTGGTACATTTACAAGAAACCCCCCACAAATGTACAGCCAGAAAGTCAGGTGACGAAGTAGAAAGAGTGAACCAGACCATGGAGGGTGTAAGATGTGGTGGGTGAGTTGTTTGAGCAGGACCTTAACACAGGAGGGTGGGGTTCAAGTCCTATGCAAGTTAATGGTGGCTAAATATTTCTAGACTTAGTTGATGTATTATTTTCAGTTTTTAGAGTGTAGGCTATGAAGCACATCGTGTTCATGCACTTTAGCCAACACATTCCCACTCTGACCTTGTCACATATCAATGTTTGGTCATGGACTTTCCACGTTGAGATATGGGGTCTGTTTCAGAAAGGAGGTTCAACAAACTGAGCCTAACCCTGAACTCTGAGTTGAGTAACTCTGAGATGTGAAACTCTGGGTTACAGTTTTCAGAACAGGTGATCAATCACCACAGAGTTTGTTCACTCTGAGTTAAGCGCGTGCACCACAATTTTAAAAAGCCGTCATCAATGGAGCCCCGATACCACGATTCACCATGGCAACAAGCTACAAGAAAAGGTCTGAATTTTTTTACTCCTCTGGAGTTGGATTTTTAATGTGCTCAAACAGTGAATTTGAAGCTGTTTTCAGAAAGAAGAGTAACACGGCTGCAGCAGCGAAGGAACGGGAGTCGGCGTGGGAGAAAATTACTGCTCGAGTCAATGCCTAAGTTTAAATTTATTTCATACATTTATGCAATCACAATAATATTGGGCTAGCTACAGATGCAAACAGGTGGAATGGTGTTAAAGCTAAAATTTAGTTCACTTAGATGCAATCCCACCTAATTATTTTTCAAGTGAAAATGGTCTAAAAACAAGTTACTTTTAGGTGTGATTTGTTTTGACTAGAAATGAGACATTTTGACTAGAAATAAGACACATATTCTTGGTATGATTTTGAGTTTTTGCAGTGTGATGCAGTCTGACATTTTGAGACAGTCAATCTACCTGCACATTAATGCTGTGAATGGACTTCATATTCACATAGTCTCCTTCATTTTGTGAAGGAGCAATGATGGGAATGTGGGTTCCATCAATGCACCCTATCACACCGGGAAATCCTAAAAGAAATTAAAATGACTAATCCCAGTCTGAGGTTGCAGCACCATGTCATTAACTGAATATGATTTATAATCATAAATTTTAACTGATTTCTACATCATTCACCTGCAATCCTGTGGAACTCCTCCTTGATGACCCTCACAGGTTTATGTCCAGGGAACACAACAAAAGAGTTTAATAGACGTTTCAGAGCTAGGGACACTTTTCTCACGGCTCTGCAGACAGTGGCCTTACTGATATTTTCTGCATCTCCGATATTATACAGAAAACTCCCGTTTGCAAAAAAACGAAGAGCAACACAAAGAATCTGGGTAGATGAAAGTGCACGTCCACGGTTGGTGACGTTGGTTATGTCACGACGGATGAGGTTATGGATATAAATGATGGACTGTGATGTGAAACGGTACCGTTCAAAAAGAAAATGTTCTGGAAATGATAATACGTCAATTCTGGGCCTGTGAATAATCTCCCGACGAATGCGTAACTCCCTCCTCAGTAACACTGCCTCTTCGTCCACAGGGTCCTCCAAGAACGGACATGCCATGGTCGAAAAAAGTAGATTTAGAACTAGAACACACTTTAGGATCCGACTTTACCTTGAGGACAGATGATCAAACTCGCTGAAACCCGCGCGACACTAAACGAATGAATGAATGAATCACACTGCGTGTGTGGCGTAAGAGGGAGGAGACAGCTAGAAACTTGAGGTTCATTGAAGAAAACCTGCTCCCGACCAGGTTAGGTTCACAGAGTCAGTTGCCATAGTAACTGACACCGAGCTTCAGTTACCTCTCTTTCTGAAACGGGCTGCAGTTACTCCGCTTTCTCTGGTTTAAGTTACCTCCCTTTCTGAAACGGAAAACCCAGAGTTTCCCTCATTTCACGGTTAACAGACTCAGAGTTTTCACTAAACCTGCTTTGTGAAACGGACCCCTGATGTGCAAGGTACCCTGGGTGCATTGGTTGTTGACGATCTGGGACACCGTGTCAACTTCAGCCTGTTACATGCGTTGTCTGTTTTCAAAATACACTTCCGTTTTCATAGGAAATGTATAGTTTGCATCTCTTTTAAAATAAATGCACTACGTTGATACAACAGTAAAAAGTGATGTTTTTTTCCTTCAACAACAAACACACATGGTTATGTTTAGCAAACACACGCACGCATGATTGGGTTTAGGAAAAAAGAACAGGGTTCGGCTCTACAATCATACTGGAAGTGAACACCAGCCTTCCGGTCAGACAATTGTTCAACAAGGCTATGGAATATTGTTCAATTATACTTCAGTGAAGTGAATTTATATTTCCCTCCTCATTTATTATTTAGCTAGAAGCCTATTTATATAAAGAATGATGTAGAGTCCAATACAATGATGACAGTGTTGTTTAACTAATAGGTGTAATTTAATAGGCTAATCTTATGTCAACAATTGCATGTTAGGGTCATGCTGCAGCCATGCAGTTGCACTAATGTTCAAAGTTGGTAAGAAATCGAAAGACAGAAACATCTTGTACCTCTGGCACCTGCACGTGAAACAAGTCAAAGAGAGGTAAAGCCAGCCTGATTTAGTGAAATCAGCTTTAGGAAGCCTTAGAGGACAGACAGCCAGCTCCACCCAGAGCAAAGTGTACAAAGACCAGTATCAGAAGTATGACACAGACAACTTACAAATCATGACATTCAATGAAACCCTATTTTTAGCTGCGACACACAGTACATCCTTCCTGAGCTTGATTGTTTATCATGTCTTTGTACTCTTAACATCTGTATCCAATCTGAATTAATTACACAGTACACTGACAAGAAGTGTGTACATAATCACAATGTAGAATAGACAACACTTGGACATGGAGGGACATGTAAGAAGCAGTTATAAGTGACAGTTAGCTTATTTACTAAAAAGAACAGTGAATTGAATAAGGTCATTATTGTCACACGGAATAACTGTGAAACATATTTAAATGTGTATAAACAAAATAATTGATTGTAATAAATTTTCTTTTATGTTTACACGAGCGACACGGATTCAGCATCAGTGTGACAGCTAGATCAGGGACCTGCCAGAGTGACTGGTGGCTCTGTATGATGCAGATCCGAGAGGCCTCAGCTGAAACGAAATACAGAAGAGGAATGAAGAGACTTTTCCAAAACAAAGGCAAAAATCAACTCATGATCGGTGTGTAAACCTGGAGCTTGCTACTAAAAAACAGGCCCAATCCCAGCCCTGGCACACATCCAGAAATGGAAGGAGCACCACCTTTTATCACACATACACTGTTGAATCTTAGGCAGCAAAAACTAACCTCATCAAACAGGTAAGGCACCACAACAGTAAAGATTTGCATGTCCCTGGGGTAAAGATATAAAGGAGACTGCCAGAAGAAAATACAATGAAATCATGATAACAAGATTTTGATGTGAAACTCTCTGGCCTTGTTGTAAAGCAAGACAAAAGTCTTGGGGCATCACTAAATGTAGTGACAAACTGTATCTGTTGCAGGAGAGGAAAACTTGAGATTAAGAGTGCTTTCACACCTGTATTTGGGTTCATTTGGTCACACCAGAGGGAAAAAAATGATGCATTTTGCATTTTAGTTTTGGTTCGGTTCCTGTTCACACTGACTTTTTTGAAGTTCTACTGATTGACAGGTAATTCATTGATTTGACAGTTTTGGTATTTTCCATTCTGCATTCAGGACGCACGTGGGGAAATCAAATCTGGTAACTGACAGAAGTTTCCGCAGCAGCACTATAATGCTTCTAGTCTTTATGTCTATGTCTTTTAGTTTCACAAAGGACTCACAGAGAAATAACTGACTGACAAAGCCAGTGTGGTGGAGAGTGGCATGAGAAGAGGAGTTTTTGAACCACACAAAGCACCTTGAGGGAGTTCTCCCTTCTTCTGAGGATCTTGGAGAATTAAAGTGTGATCATGAAGGTTATCCATTGTGATTGTTGCTGTAGTGGAGCGGAGGATTCAGGAGCTGGGAAACTGCTGAGTTGTACTCCAGTGCTGGAGATCATCATGAGTGGGTTTCATTAATTTATTTATCTTTTTGCTCATCTGACCCTGGATCTCTGTTGGAAATGCTTGTCATTTATTGTACTCAGTATCAGCTAAGATGGATTTATATTGTATCCCGCCTAGGGTGTAACCTGTGAACTAGTTTAGCCTCCATAATTTTCCACCTGCTTTACCAAAGTTGAGTTGGTTAAGGCCATAATAAATACATTTTTTCTTCATATCTATATTTTTCAAAATGTAAAAACAACAATCAAAGCATAGTTTATTATGTTACATGTTACAACGAGTTGCACAGCAGTAGTGAGGCTTTTAAAAAACAAACAAACAAAAAAACCCTGTTTGATTATGTACTGTATTACAAGTCCACCTCAAGTTCATGAAAGACTACAACTTTGCAAAGTAGAGTAGGTTGACTGGTTCTTATGGACACTGATGCATCTTAGCTCTTGCTTCAGAAGTAATCAGACTGACTTTGCAAAACAAACAAACAAACAAAGATACATCACACTACACTGTAATGTTAAGGCAAAAAAGCTTTTACACTGTCATAAATCTAAGTAAACAACTTTATATGAGTACGTTTGTAGTGTAATGTTTACTGAAGTGTTTACTGTACCTTTAGATTGACCTTTAAAGATACGTGTTGAAGCAATGTACTCTGTGCAACTGACAAATCACACACTGGTTTATTATTTTATGTATTCTTATGACACACACACTCACTGAGCATTTAAGTATTGTGGTGGAGAAGTACCTAGGCATCATTTCTAAAAATAGCATGAGGATGGGCTCAGAAACACTGGTGGAAAGTTAGGGGAATTACAGCTTGTCCTGATATGACCCTGGTAAGAGGAGGCGGTCTTAGATTGTCCAGGAAAACATTACGAGTACAAGTAAAGAGGTGGGGTTTAGGATGAAAGGAGAAAAAGTGAAGGCTCAGCAGAAAATATGACACCGTTATGGTGGTAGGATGAAAGGAAAAAAGTGGAAACTCAGCAGAAATGTGACATCGTTACGATCAGAGCCAAGTGGGAAGGATTAAGAAAGAGACGACTCAGCAGAAAATCTTCACAATAAAAACGAGTGCGCAAACCAAGAAATTTCAGTCTTGCTCCGGAACTTGACTCATTGAGTTGTGATGTGTTTGTTGGAACGAGGTCACAAGCTTTCTGGCCCAGCTCCCGACCATTTGATTTATGCTTCTACACGTTATAGTAGGTTTGTCTTTACACCACAAAAAATAAACATACAGTATTCATATTTATCCATCACATGTTGTATTCTCACAACTGCATAGCTGTTTTCACCTTTTCCGGCTCTAGGAATGGCAACTTTGTTCTGACAGTCTGTCGGTCGACCGCTTTGGTTCAGACTGAAATATCTCAACAATCCTGGTCCAATCCAGTTCAAGAATATGGTCAATGTGTTTTAGTGGGCTTATTTGGAATTAAAGCCCCTAACTTGTAGATAACAGAAAAAATGGCTCTTAGGTAGATTGTAAATTTGGGATAATTGAGAAAAGGATGCAAATGTCTTCTATGTACAAGTTGTGTATTGACCTAATCCTTTTGTCAAACCACAAAGTGACGGTAGGGTCTGTACAAGAGGGAACAAACATGTGATTAGACTTGATAGGAGAGAGGGTAGAAATACCTTGTAGCCCAAAATGTCTTCTAAACTGAGCCCATATTCTTATTGAGTGATAAACTATTATATTTAAGCTTAAATCTCCTCGTGCCAACACCATTTGGGCTCAGTGATTCAACTAATTGAACAGAAAATTTCTTATAAAATTCTGTTGTAAACCCATCAGGGCCAGGAGATTTGTTATATTGAATAGATTTAATGGCCGCTATAATTTCGGAGCTCAAAATGTCTGCATTCAATTTAGAATAGAATTGTGAAAAAGCTTTGTTTATGTCCTCATGATCTGTCAGTATCGGGTTGGAATTGATTTGGAAGGTCATTATCAAATAGAATGGGACTATGGGTAGCAGCCTGTTATCAAGAAGGAAATAATCTATGCGGGTGTAGGTGTGGTGTACATTGGAGAAGAAGGAGTAGGCTTTGGTGTGGGGGAAATTAAACCTCCAAAGATCTGAGAGGCCACACTGACTCCTTACGTCCTTTACAACTCCAGCCGATGGGAACGATTCTGAGGAGTGTTAGATGACCTGTCTTAGGTGCCATTGAGAACAAGATTGAAGTCTCCTCCTATTATAAGAAAACCATTGTGAAGTTTTGGTATTGTCAAAAACAGTTTCTCAAAAAAAATACTGTCATCGTGGTTAGGAGCATATAAATTCACTAAAATTACAGGATTGGCAAAGAGTTGTCCAACCACAATCACATATCGCCCATTAGGATCACTAATTATCTGCTAAGATGGAAAGGAAATATTTTTGTTTATTAGAATGGTCATCCCTCTGGCTTTCACATTAACCAATTTTGTTTAAGACAAGCAACATTGGTGTTACAGAGGTGCGTTTCTTGAAAGAATGCTATGCCTACTTTCAGTTGTTGCAAATGAGACATAACACGTTGTCTTTTAGTCAGGTTATTGATCCCTTTTACATTCCAAGATAGGAATTAGTGGCAAAGGGGTGGTGTCCCATCTGAACAGCAGCGAGCAGAGAGGGAAGGGGAAAACCATAGAGAAAAAAGAGAGAAAAAAATAAAAAAATAAAAATAAAAATAGCAACGCCAACAATGTCTGTAGTAGTTGTCAACAAGTCTATAACAGCAACAGCAACAACATCACATTTAACCCTCTTTGAAGTAGGGTAATAAACGAGGAGTGGCCCTTTAAAACTTCAAACTAGAAATGGGCCTGTGTAAACCAAGACGTCTAGGCAAGACTGATATTTTCCTATAAATAAGAGCCCAGAACAGTAAAGTTATGTAGGGGGTCGCAGAATATCAAAGAAGGCAATAAGAGAAACATAAGTAAAAAGAAGGTTAAGTTAAGTTAGTAAATAAAATGTAGGTAATTGAAGAAATGAGTGGGGTTAAAAAAAAAGGGTTAAATAAACTTAAGTTAAAGGTCCCACAGTGCTCAATGTAATGAAGCATCCCTTTAAATCTTTCAGTAACTTACCAGCAGAACTGTAATATCCAATATTCACTAATAATTAAATAATCATTAGCACCATGTTGAAATTAAGTCAAAGCCAGGGTAGTCCAGCCCTCTGATCACTTTTTTGTGAGAATATAACAATCTGGCATGTGTCCCACAGTCAAGTTGGTATGATATCCAAAGCGCACATATAGCACTTGACATGAGTGACCAAACCGTATTGATCAGATGAAAGGTGGGCACAGAGGTTACTCCGTAAGACATCATTTGGTTAAAGCCCCTACAAGGAACTTTCATTTTGAGTTGATTTTGGCGACCCTGTGGACAAAAGTGGTAGTGTTTTGTCTACATTTCCCATGAGCTCTAGCGCGTATTGTTGTAAAGACGCTTACCTGGTTCGCGCATGTGTTTGTTTTGGGGATGAATGAAACAACAAGATGGGAAAACTTTGCCCCCGATCCTATCGGGGATCCCAGCTCACCTCTGCCGTGCCCCAGCTCCACCTCTCCGGCGTAAGCGCCACCGCTGCCGGGGTAAACGCAGCGGTCGGCTGGTAAGGCTGAAGGCCTGTTTGGCGAACACTTTCACGGCTTCTTGGATTGAGTATGGAGTGGTGCCTCGCCTCTTTATTTCTCGGCACTCGCTGGTCCCTGTCGACGCCTGGCTGGTACCTGTCGTCGGCCCGGATGAGGTGTTCCAGCCCCGCGGCCCCTGCTCTCCTCGTCCCTGCTGGCGCGGGGTGAATGTGTGCAACCTGCGGCCTCTGTGTGTGGCTCCCCGGACAGCCCCTAGTCGGGTTTCCATCCACCTATTTTTATTCGCATTTTCAACAATTGCAAAAAAAAACTTGAATGGAAACGCCAGAAATTCGAAAAAAGGCCGAAATATCGCAAACAAGTTTTTACGCTTGTAGGGGGTGGAAAAGTCAGCGTATCGATATTAGGAAAATGCGACTTTTGGCAATGGAAACAGATTTAGCGAATAAACAATGACGTAGGCTACCGAATCCTACTTCTACTTCACACGCACACCTGTGTGAACTTAGAGAGAGGTAATTACTCCAGTGTCAGGTGAGTGTAGGCTATTTCACAACTTACCTGAATAGACTGGATGTGTTGAATACTGCTGCATCATGTGCGCTGCCTGGTGTACCAACACAGACATCACGGCATTATGTAGGCTACGCTGACAACGCTGATATGAGTGTGATGAGAGCTCTCGCAATAGCCAAGAAGTTCCCAGGGAATCTCTCCATCTCGTCGTAGTCACGGATGTGCCGGTAATTGTTTACATCAGTTGTGGACATGAGACGCTACATCATCTCACGGCGCCCTCTTCTTCTACGGGTGTTCTTTTGGATTTTCATTTTTCATGAGAAGCGCCACATTCTGCTCGACCTGTTGACTCCCAATACTCGCAAAACAATTATGAATGGAACCGTGCATAAATTCGCATTTTCTTTTGCGCATTTTCACAAAATTCACTTAAAATTTGCGATACATTTGGATGGAAACCCAGCTAGGGTTGTTGTGTAAACAGGCTGCAGTGTTCAAAAGTGTTCATAATGACTCTTATGTCCTTAACTTCTAGGTCTCTTGTATAAAATTATAACAACATGTAGGAAATGTTTTACAGTCTTGCAGTTCTGGTAAACTTAGTTAACCTGCAGTTTGTTCACTCACCGGGCTGTAACTTGGGCTAGGAGAGGAAGAAAAGCGTTCTGTCCAACGTGTTTTTCCTCATGTGTGGTTAGTAATCAATTTTATCCATTAGCTTTCCTGTTCTCCAGAAAGGCTGCAGCTTCAGCCGGGGTGTTGTGTCTGGTCCCGTCAACGATGATCCGGAGTATGGCAGGAAAGAGAAGACTGAAGCGGTACCCGGCGTTCCTCAGCCAGGCCTTGATGGGGGTGAAGACGACTATTTTTCTGGGCACCTTGGCACTGTAATCTGCATAGATGTGGACCTCCGAGCCCCTGTATGAAAGGGAGCCTTTCTCTCGTGCAAGCTGCATAATCCATTGTTTCATCTGGAAGTGATGGATGCAGGCTATAATAATAATAATAATAATAATAATGATAATGATAATAAACTTCATTTATATAGCACTTTTCTTAACAATGTTACAAAGTGCTTAACAAGAAGAGATAAAACCAAATAAGATAAAAACAGACATGGGGGGGTGGGTGAAGAACACACCACCACCAGGGGTTAAACTGCCGCCGTCAGCCCAGCATCTGACAACAGACAACAAAAAACAGAACAAAGGTTAATAAAAAATGCCCAAGGGCTAGACAAAACTGGTGTGGACTAAAGAAATTAACTAAACATAACTAAAGAAACCCAGAGAAAGAAATACAATTAAAATCAAACTAAAGAAACAGGATCAAAGAAAAAGAAACAAAAAGAAAAGAACCAAAACAAGAAGAGCCAAAACAGCAGCGCAGCTCAGGGAGTGGTGGTCAGTAGCGGGCCAAACACTTACAGAGGGCCGCTAAAAGAAGAAACACAGAAACCAGATATTAAGTAAATTAATTAAATAAATCGAAACTAACCTTTTAATAAAACAAATTAATACATACCAGGCACAGCAAACCCTAGGCAACCAGAAGATGTGAGCCTCAGAGGACGCGGCTCAAACACACAGCCTGAGAATTACGCACAGAAACAAAAGGCTGCCATGCCAAGCCACAGCCACCATGGGAGCAAGCGAGGAGCGGAAGAGAGACCGGGGCGCGACCGCACACCTGAATATAAAGGTGTTCATGGCACCGCCCAGCAATCACGGTGCCTGAAAAGCTGGCACAGTGCCGAATAGTGGCAAGAAGGGAGACAGCCAAGTGCTGCCAAGTTTGCAATGATCCGCTCCTCCCTTCCAGCGAGTAACTTCTGTATATCAGCCAAACTTACCGCCAGGTTGTCGCTGGTGCCATGTGCTGGGTCACTGCTAGCCGGGAGGTCAGATGCTAGTCCGCCATCGTGTCCACGTCACTCTCATTTTCGGGTTTTTTGCCTTTAGTCGCGGTCGTTTTGCCCATATTGATGTGGATGTGGTGCACGTCCAATTAGAAATAAAGTTAGAAACAAGTTCCCAAGTTTAAGACGGGTAAATCACACAGCAAATATGAAAAGTGTGTCCGGTGACGACAGAGCTGCCCCGGTTTGCTGCCTACTCCGCCATTCGCCAAACCGGAAGTCCATATGGACCTCTTTTAACAGAAGAAACTGAATTTAGTTCTCTTGTCAGTGGAGCACATAACTCTTTTGTACCGACTGCTTGCTCTCTTCTTTGATTAACAGATTTGAGGGTAAAAGAAAAAGGGATGAACCCACCTCGCCCAAACCACTGATGGATGGTGATGGACAGCAGTCCCTATGAGAAGATGAGGTGCCACTGGAATCCACAGTGGAGCATTGCTCCGCTAAGAACCTCTAACACTTAAATGTGACACTCCTATACCGTTACATTGTCCTCAGATGTGCAGTGTGGAAAATTTAGTTCAACATGGTTATTTTTGTCACAAGGTGAGTGGTAAAACGATACTCAAATCTTCTCTTTCAGAAGCCACAATCCTAAAAGCTGTCCATGATGATCTCCAGCTCAAGTACAGCCAGCTCTCTTAAGAGTGTCTCAACCTACATGTGGACATAAACAAATTGAAATCTGGTAATGAGCACCTAAAAGAAAAAATGAGAAACACTAAATTTTCGTATATAGCTCTATCAAAAGCAAAGCAGTATGTATTTTTTTTCACAGGTCTAACCAGTCTAAGTTTTGAATGTTGATCCTTTAACTTAAAGATAGCATTGAGGTTATATGTGAGCCTGGAGGACCATCTATTGGTTATCTTAACAAAACTCAGATCAGGTCTCAGTGACAAGGACGCTGCATTCCAGTTCAATGTTACAGAATGCAATGTATCAAAAATTTGAAGAAGCTGGCTCCCTGTTATGATTGAGGCTTTTAACCCTTTTACCAAGTGACCAAGCAAGCAAAAAAGAACATGCCAAAATGTTTTAAACCCAAATTAAACATTGCAGGTGCACAATTGACTGCACACAGATTTTTATTAACAGACCAACAAATTTGAACTTAGGGCCAAACATGGTCAACTTAAAACCACTATAACACTATCGAGTATTTAGTAGGGATGTCACCGGCAGGGTCCATTACTCCTCTGTCACTAGACTGGGGTGGCTGAGATTCTAACAAAACAAATTATAGTCAAGTCTGATGAAATGCAAGCTGATCATGGTTTACCCAGACCATTCTCATTCCGAAGACATCAAATGTTGCCACTTTGTAAAGGATTTTGGTATCAGACACCTGCGCCAAAAGGCACCTATGCTATGAGGTGGCTACAGTTAGTAACATGGCTGGGCGGAACCTTTTGCGGTGATGATATGGATATGATACGCCACCTGTCAGCTGGATGGCACCTGTTGCAGCAGTGTGATGCATGGATGGGCAAGCCGGTCTCTGTCCGAAGCTGTTGAATACTGGTTCTTGGCCAGTGACTTCCAGCGCCAGACACCAACGAAAAAAGCTTTCCTTTCATATCGCATGATACACAACCAGTCGCTGTTATTGTGTAATGATGCCCGGCAGCATCAGCTGGAAACGTGGCAGGACAACAACATAAGTAACTAAGTGCTAAGTAGGGGGGATAGGAGGGGTGGTGGATGGGTTCAACAACCACCAACCAGGGTTCACTTCCAGTAAAATTGGAAAAAAAAAAGGAAAAAAAACATAGATTCTCTGTGTTGTACCATGTAGTGTAAGAGTTAATCACCAATCAAGTAAAAGTGTTATACTGCATAAGTTGATTAAGAAGTTGAGCCATATAACCATCATATAACCATGTTTTATGTATAAGTCTTATAATACTGAGTGAGATGCATCTATATGTGTTAAAACATTGTCATGCATGTCAAAATAATCACAATATGAGTTCGCATTGTATCCAGATATTAAAGAACACACACACTCAAATATAACCTATCGTGCTCTGTATAATGATAGCACGCACACACACTCACTCAAGTGCTTGTATTACCTGATGCACATTAAAAGATTATATTGCATGAGGGCACATGGGACTTTAAAGAAATAATAGTCCCCAAGTTCCATATGTTTTTTAAAAATAATGAGAATCCGAGTCCAGACCTAATGGTAGGAGAGGTTGGGTATTTCCAGGCCGGGGGAAAAAGATTACACCATTAAGACATGCCTGGGCATGTTCGGGCATGTCTGGACAAAGGCAAGAAGGCCTGCTACCAATAGGTTTTGGCTCAGGTAGGAAGGGCTAAAGAAAGAGGGTGGAGATTCTCCACCAGCATAAAAAGGAGAGCTCGGAAAGCGAAAAGCCAGTCCAGCTCCGGGGCTTGACTCGATGAGTTGTATGTGTTGAAGCCTGTGAACACATTAAACTCGATTGCATCGGACTCTGCCTGTCTCCAGTGTTTCTTTGAATATTGATTAGCTGAATCCAAGGTACCAGATCGACATCAGAGGACAACTGAGAAGTCAAGTGGAGGCCTAGGTCGGGAGCCTACAGGCCCAATTCCAGGCACCGATTTTTACCTCTACAACCAACATAGTGTGTTTATTTTGAAAAAGACTGTATGCAAACATTACATTTCCTGTATGTCATGAAACTCAACTGTATATAATGAAACTCAACATTGAATATGTTAAATGAATGAATTTGACACTTACATCATTATTATAAAACACTGTACACTTATCTACACTAGTTAAAGAACTTCTATCAATCGCCTAATGTAAATGTGAAAAGTCTCACTGACTGACTGTCACCAGTGTGTATGCGGAGAAGGAGAGGGGCGGAGGGAGTGGAGCTGTGGAAACATCCTGCAATCCGACATACTATCATGCGTTTAAATAACTTATTAGACGGATAGATATAGAGAAAGGCGACGTTTAGAGATCAAGCCCAAATAAGCAACTCCACTTTAGAAACAACTAACTTCTAGAAAAAAGAACAATACCTGGTGCTGCGAACCAAGAGTATAACTAATGTTATAGTCTTGGTTCGGTGAAAGAGGGAAGCTTGGATTAGTGTGCGGTTGTATTTTTCTTTTTAATAGGGAAATAAGTGAAAGAATATTTCCTTTGCTTATGTGAGTTTATTTTGTTCATTTAATAGCGTCATTCGTATAAAGCTAGTGAAGTCTATGCTCCAACACAACTCCCAGCTGAACCCAAGGGTAGTAATGAAAAAGTACTCCAATAAGTTACTTTTCTCAGCAGGTAAAGCTGTAACATAAATCCAGCAGTCCTCAATTTCTCTCTAGCAGCAAGCCAGGGGAGATAATGCACAAAAAGGCCACTCCTTGTTTAGTACTAGTCAGCTGCTTTTTTGGTGTTTGCTGCAAAATTCAGCCTCAATTAGTTTGTGACTTGCAGCAAATCGATTTGTTTACGTGGAGGTTGGACAAAAGATACTCTACAACAGAAGATAACGCATTACAACATGCAAGTCTCTGCCCAGACTGTAGCTCTCTTACTTGGGTCGCTTGGCGCGACAAGCACGCGTGCTCCGGGATAAGTACGCAGATGAAAGATGCTGTCTTCGGTGTGGCAGAAGAGGGATCAGCAGAGTCGACCCGTTTGAAGAAGCGGGGCCTCGTTGGCTCCGTCTTCCTCGGGAAAAAAGGGTGTTTTTCCAAACTCTGCAGATGTTGAGGTACGACGGGGTTGTGTGGCGTTCCACCGGTTCTCAGTGGAATATTAAAAACTAAAAGAAAAAGTTGTCTTTCCTCATCCAGCGAGTCAAGAAACACAAGGGCGCACAGAAAGCTTTTGGCTTCCTTCCAGCAACTCGTCACTTGGGGATTGCGAGGGCCGTCAGCGCGCAGCGGCAATTAAAGTCTCAGTGACGTCAGAAGGGATTCCGTCTGACTCCACCTGAACCTGGCTGCTGTCACCCAAGAGGGAGCAAGAGTTTGAATTTCAAAAGTGATTTACACTTTGATAGTTGAAGGACCCATGGAAGCTTGGCGTGTTTCCTTTGCTCTTAGACTGGCTGGTTTTGTTAAGGCCTCTCTATTGTTTAAAATATGTGGCTGAGGTCCCAACATCCCCCCTTTGGTCCGAAGGGTGGGGTGCCGAGCACAACCTTTGGAGCACCCTAAGGGCCAAACAGTCTGTGGCGTCAGACAGCGCTCAAATGGACAGAGTGTCCTTACACAAGTCCTAGACACCAACAACCTGAGTGTTGACACAATCAATTTTTGAGGGTTCAAGAAGAGCGGGAGATGTGCATTAAGTTCTCAATTTACATTTACTTAAAAATGTGCATTATATTGGCGAAGAACCTGAGAAAGAAAAAGAAACAATCAGACTAAGCCAAAATTAGTTTATTTCACAATACTAATAAATAATTTTAAACACCGGGTCAGTAAATAGCAAATTGCTTCACAATAAAATGAAACACAATAAGAGATTAAATGATTGCGGATAAATAGGCAGGACAGGGTACTTACCGTGGGGAGATTCTATCGCAGTCCCCAGTAGAAACCACAATGTGTGCACACGGTGATCACTGCAAGCACTACAACTTACACTGCAAAGAGAAACAAACCTACAAAGCACTTAGGTGACCACTACCACACTGCATGCAAAGAGGGGTGCGTATCCCAAGACTACTCCCCGCATGTCATCCCACTGCCTAAGGAAAACAAGAAAAAACTAAATACAGTGAGATTCAGTTGGTTCAGGTTCACAGAGGGTTAAAAGCATACAGTACAGCAGTAGGCTGTCTGGGTGACACTCCAAAACAGACTTCTTAACAGTATAAAACAGGCAATATTCAGCCACCTACAAACTGTCACAACTATACAATCAGTGGACACATTAGCCAACAGCCTTGGCGAATCGGCTCAGTCAAAGCAGCAGTCTGACCTTGTATCTTTAATAAGGGAAACATGACAAAATCAGTCATATCAGCTGACAGAAAAATACCTCGGAGGGCATAACCCTCCTACATTACCATATTAGTTTGTTACCTGGTCAATATGGGGCTCTGCTGAAAAGCAACAATAGTTGAAAGGCTCTACTCTGGCTCAAACAGGGGAGAGGGAAGAGCTGAATCTTTTCATGAAGAGTTAGATTAATATATTATTAGTGACATGTCTATAGTTTAATAAAACACAAAGTTAATGAAGACATACCTCTTCAGCACAGGGCTACAGAGCATACTATGTCTGGATCACTCATGACACAGCCACACCATAGCTAAATATACAAGAAACCTCATTAGATTTCCCATAAGGCAATATAACACATCTTTCTCCCCAAATCTCCCTTACCTGCACAGACACAGCAGTCACACATCTACCAGGCCTCGGACAAAGAGGCATTAATTGTCCTCATCTGTCCTTGTAAAGGCAGGGAGCTACCTCTGACTGTACCTAACAGGACGGTGCTTTAAACCTAACCAGCCCTCAAGCCCTCACAAGTCCATGAGTCAATAAATGCAGGAGAGGTGGTCAAACAGTTCTTTCAGGAACACGGGTCAAGTAATCCACCTGTCTCTGGCAGAGGAAAGTCCATAATTGTCCAAGCAGTTCATAACAGTTCATGTTCAGAGGCTTGTCTGGACAGGACATAGAGGCTAGTCTGGGCAAAACATAGAGGCTAGTCTGGGCAGGACATAATTTCTAAGCCATGGTTACATCACAGATAACAACAAAAAGGGCACATTGTTCTTATTACAACCAAAACTTCCAAATAATCATCGGAACTACAGAAGAAGAAGAAGAAGAAAGAAGGAAGAGGGAGGAGAAAGGAATGGTGGTTAGAACAAGGTCAGTAGGCTCTCCCTCCTCCTCTTGGAGGATTAGGGTTAACCATGTGTACGGCTGCAGGCTTGTGTAAAACGTGGTGAGACCAGGAGGAGGGAATCCAGTCTGGCTTGCAGTTTCTGGATGTATTTGTACATGGCATGTGCAGTTATTGCCGTGATGATCCAACCACTAAGCAGGAGCCCCAGGGCAACCACGCTGACTGGGTGGTCTACATAAGCTGACTTCGCTACATGACCAGAAAATGGGGTGGTAAGCCCAATCAGTTTTAGACTGAACTTAACCACTTTCGTCCCTTCAGTTAGGAGTTCGTTCATGCAAACATGGCCCGAAGGTGTACCCACAAGTCAGTTACATACTGGTGTACCATATAGGCAGTAGCAACACTGATATCATCAGGGTAGTACAAGAGGTGCAGTGGTAATGTAATTTCTCTCCCAGACATCATTTCAAATGGGGTGACCCCCGTGGAGCGGTGCGGTGTGGACCTGATGGCCATTAGCACCAAGGGAAGCTTCACGTCCCCGTCCTTACCATTGCTGCCAACATACTTCTTAAGCATGTGGGGATGGTATGACAGGTGGAACTTGACTTCCACACCCAAGATCTCATACAGGGCCGTCATGACGCTAGAGGTGAAGTGGGTGCCCCGGTCTGAGTTGACCGAGAGCGGGAGGCCCCAACGGCTGAACACATGGTTCAGAAGCAGGACCGCAGTTGTGACAGCAGTGTCGTTGGGTGCTGGAAGGCACTCCACCCACTTAGTGAATGAACAGGTCACTGTCAGGAGGTATTTGTTACCTCGGGAGGACTTGGGAATAGGTCCAATCCAGTCGATCTGAAGGTGGGACCACAGGAACGTAACCCCCCCCTTTCCTGAAGTGGGGCGCGATTCAGTGGTTGGGAAGGCTGGAACTGGCAGCAGACCAAACATCCTTGGACGTACAGCTTGGTATCACGGGCCATTGTTGGCCAGTATACCACTTGCTGGAGGGTTTTGAGGGTGGCTCTGTAACCCTGATGGCCACCAACAGGGGAGTCATGGGCATGGGTTAGCATCACCCCCGTATGGTCAGTTGGGACAACCCAGCAGGTCAGTCCCTTGCCGTTGTGGGTGTAAACCAACAACCCTTCTTCCAGCTTCAAGTGTGGCAGAGCATGGTGAAGAGCCTGTTGGAGTGCGATGAGCACTGCTGCAATCTCAGCATACGGACTCGTTTTTGTGCCCAGTTGATAGTGGTTCGGCATGTCGTGGTCTTGGCCGATCCAAACAATACTGACTTCAGCCCTGAGATGACTCTCATGGTGAAATGAGCAGCTGTCTACATAGATCTTTGGCAGGCCTTGGCAGACATTCTCATCATAATAATGATGATTAGAAGGAAGGGCTACAGTGCTGACAAGGAGGAGTGGGAACCTGGCTGACCCTCGCAGTCACAATGCTGGCACTCAGCTAGGCCCTGGCCCAGGGCCATTTTGTGGTTCTGGGCATACTTAACCTCAATGTCATAGCCTTGTAGCGCCATCATCCAGGAGGCACTGCGGCTGTTTGAGACGCGTCCTTCCTGGAGACGCTGGCTGTTTAGGAAGGTGACTGGTTGGTGGCATGTCTCAGTGATTACCTTCTGGCCACTAATGTAACTGCGGAAGTGCTCCACAGCCTAGACTGTGGCGAGAAGGGTCTTTTCACAATCAGAAAACTTCACCTCCACACTGCTCAGTGGTCGGCTTGCATATGCAACCACCCGCTTGTCAATGTCATATCTCTGTGCCAGGGCGGCACTAAAATAGTGAGGTGAAAAACTTGCCTCCAGTTGAAACTCTTTGTCCTTGTCTGGGTAGGCCAGGCAGGGTGCCGTGCAGAGTTTCTCCTTCATAAGGCGGAAGGACTATTCTTGGGGTTCTCCCCATGTGTAGGGCTTGTCTTTTCGGAGGAGCTCTGTGAGAGGTCTTGCTATCTCTGCATAGTCCTCAATGAACTGACAAGAGTAGTTGCAAACACCAAGAAAGCTACTGAGCTCTGACACATTGGTGGGGGCCTTGATGTCCTGGATGGCACTGGTTCTACCAGCGTGTGGCTCAATACCATCTGCGCCAACTGTCAGGCCAATGTACTCAACCTTGGTGCGGCAACACTGGCCCTTAGCGATAGCCAGTTTGGCACCTGCTACAGAGAGCTGGTTGAGCACATGGCGGATCTCTGTCAGGTGATCTTCAAAGGTTCGACTCCTCATGAGGATGTCGTCCACATAGATGAGTTTACCGCGAGCAGCAGTGTCACTCATTGCCTTGTGGAGAAAGATGTTAAATTCCGTGGGGGAATTCGAATAGCTGAATGGGCAGCGGTTCCAGGTATACTGGCGGTTGCCAAAGGAAAATGCTAGCTTGTACTGGTCAGCAGGGTCCACCTTCATGGTCCTAAAACCATTTTTGAAAAAAGATGTCAGGCGCACACTCTAAGACTCGATGCAAAAATATTTTCTTTTATTCAAGTACCAACGTTTTGACTAGACCATCTTCATCAGGGTTTTACAAGACACTGAGCTACCAAACATTTTATAGGACACACAGGTGAGCTCTATGATGAGAGGGAGTGTCTTCAATTACAGGCACATGCCATGGGAGGAGCTGACAATCAACACAAATTGCCACACAGATGAGACAGGAAAAAAGCACAATAAGATCAAGGCTCAATTTCCACTCAAGTATAATCTTAAAGACTAAAAAAGACAGAATATAGACAATTCAAAAGTACAATTCAAAAACACTTACATTCTTTTCAGTTATCAAAAGTAGTAGACAATAAAAAGTATCATTATTTTAAATACAGCTAAATCAGGAAGAGAATAATGCATTTAAACACCACTTAAAGTGGAAAAGAACAGAACACCCCTGTTTTTTGAAAAATGAATTCCTATAGGAGGGGGAGATGTCTTTTTTCAAAGTCCTAACAATTGTTTTGCAGTCTCAATAAGCATCCTGTCTGTTAAACACTTATTAGGGGGGGCAATCTCCTTTTCAAATGTAGCGGGTGGGTGCAACCTGGGTTCAAAGCTTTGTTTGGGTATAAAGGTCTTTAGAGTCTGAAGGCTGTCAGAGAACACTGACCCTTCTCTCCATGCTGCATGTATTAAAGAAACTTGATTCCTCACACCGAGTCCATCACTTCTTCAGAGAGGAGAATTTCCCTCATATTTGGCAACGAGGATGGGATGGACGTTCTGCTGATCGACACCTGTGCCTTGACTGAGGGTTAAACTGCTAGCAGGAGCCTCTAGGAGACTCAGAGAAAGTTCCGCTCTGACAAACAGAGGACAGGATCCCGCCTGAAGTCAGGAACGGGTGGCGGACAGCAGACGCTCTATCTACTTTTAAAAAGTTAGTACAGTGTTATGAATCATTGACACCTGGATCCATGGATCCCATTACAAGCCCTTCCCCAGCAATGCCTCTGCTGAAAAGAATACAACCACTTTAAGGACTCCCTCGACCTCCCCTGGTACTCTTCCCCAACCAACAAAGTAAACTTTGGCTGTGGAGGGGGAAGATGCCTGGTCTAGTCACACTGACGGGGGCTTGGTGTCTTACCCCTTTGGGGGGTCGTGATGTGAGGTGGAACGGCTGGGCAGGTCCAGTTGTCTAACTGCTTTTGCCAGGCAAACTCGAATCAGCTCCTTCATCTCTGACATCATGCCACCCCCGTTAGGGTGGTTTTGGGCCTTCTGGTCATACTTACCCACTTGCTTTGAGTTCCAGTCAGCTTTCTGCTTTGGTCAGGAAGAGTTCTGTTGTTTCTGCCTTCCCTGCTTCTCACCCCCTTGTTTCTTCCTATACCCTGTTGGTTTGGTGCTTGGTGCCTCTGGGGTCCTGCTCGGGTAGCAGCACGAGGCATCTCGTTGCCTTCAAGCGCCAAGTCTGCATCTTCCACTGCTTGGATCACCAGGACTCTGCCGTTGCTCTCTGGCTTCTTAGCTGGATGCATGCAAATTTCCCATAACATCTGTGCATACCTCCGGATCTCCTGCACAGGGAGATTCCTGGTCTTGCAATACACTGCAACGTCATATCGCACTGTCTCATGGAGGTTGTGCAGAAACAGGGACTTGAAGCCGTGTTCCCCCTCTCTGGTGCAATGCGGCCTTGGAAGTATGTGACTCTAAGGTGCCGATAGTACTCCTTTGGAGACTCTTGCTTCCTTTGAGTGATGGCAAAGGTGCCGAGGGTGGCAGAGGTGGGGTCTGTGAACAGGAAATACTCAGAGCTTGGCAGAGAGCTGAGTGGCGGTCACGGGATGAGGGATGAGGCAGGTCAAGGAGACAGCGCTTGACCTCTCAAAGATAGTCATCAACATTTGTGTCTCTGTTGCTCGGGTCGAATCTATCTATGTCCCTAGCGAGGGACTCAAGTTGACGAGTTTGCAGGCCGTGGCCCTGTGGTGGGCATGGGCCAACCGAGTCATCGGAGGAAATGTCTCTGGTGCTTCTGTGGCGCTGAGGGCATGACGCACGTGGGAGCTGAAGGTCCACTGACTGAGGTGCACTCTCTACAACTGGGAACCTCGGGTTCACTAAGCGAGAGGCATGGAGGGTGGAATAGCTATCCGTTGTGATGAGATCAGCTGCTGCACTTCTAGATGCTGTTCTGCTCCCAGACGCGGCTGCTGGTTGGTCAGCTGTGTCATGCCCAATTGACTGGGGTGCTTCAATTCTGTGTTGATCGGGGGGACTGGGGGGCTCCAACTGACTGGGCAGCTTCAAGCCTCCGCAGAAGTGAAGCTTCTCGTTTGCGAAGCAATGGAAGCTTGCCGTGTTTCCTTTGTACTTAGACGGGCTGGTTTTGTTAAGGCCTCTCTATTGTTTAAAACATGTGGCTGAGGTCCCAACAGAGTTATTGACAGAGTTGTTCAGGTCAGTGTTAGTTCAACTCTGCAGAGATGTAATTTAGCACCACCCACAGGGACACGTGCATTCACTGCTTAGGCTGGAGACAAGGAGAAGTTGCAGCCATTTTCTTCCTCTCATGCAGTTCTACAGGGTAAGTAGAAACTTACCGCAACAATTGTAGATTGATGTTATGAACTGCAGGATGTACATTAAAACATCTACAGAGAATATATGCTGTACAAAACTGTGTTTGTTGCCAAGATTGAGCAGCAGTTTCCTCCAGGTGATTTGCTAATATTGGCTAGCAGTCTGTGCTAACGTTAGCTAGCTAATCGCCACTTAAACCATTTCCAACTTTACCAGTGATGATTTAACAACAATTCACATGCAAGCTAAAATAAATGAAAGGCAAAGCTCATTGTTTTTATTGTATGAAATATTGTTTGAGGCTGGAGCTGATGTTTCCGTTTTTTTTCCACCTTCACTGTGGTTAAATGTTAAAGGAGCAGCCAAAAAAAACTTATTCCAGCACACAGACATGCATTTTTCACGTGTCAAGTTGTCTGACCCTGACTTCTTTTTACTGATCATCCTTTACTTTGTCAAACTGTCCTGCATGTCTCAGTAAAAATGCTGGTCCAGGTAGTACAGCCTGCAGCAGAAGTATATGAAGCTGGATGAGGTGGAAGGATGGTTTGACTTTCTGCAATTCCATGAAAAAGGTGTGTAATTTTCCTTAGATTGGCTTAGAAAATCGGTTTAAGCATGGACCCATATTCTTAAAAAAACTCATTTTGCAAGCCCTTAATGTTGTAGACTTGTGTGACCCACCCCAGTGTGCAATAAGGGACTGTACTTAAACCCACAAACAAATTCTCACAGGTACAGGAAGAGCAGGAGACGTGCATTCAAGTCAAAAACTCAGTATTTATTATAAGAAGGGGGATTAAAGGGGCAGTAATGGACCTAAAAAAAGAAAGAAAAAGGACAATCAGTTTAAGAAAAGGTTTTTAATGTTACACTATTAATAAATATTTAAAACTACAAAGTAGCTGAACCAACAGATTACAGTATGGATGAAAACAAGCAGGAGTGTGGAATACACTACCTGCTGAAGAAAAAATATCAGGCAGGGTACTCACCGCGGGGAGATTCTAAAAAATATCAGGCAGGGTACTCACCGCGGGGAGATTCTATTGCAAAACCCAATATCACTTCACCACGTGCACACCGTGATCACTGCAAAACACTGCAAAGCACTGCAACACACTGCAAACTGAGGTAAATCTACAGACTAGTTTGTGTGCTCACCACACTTCAGGCCTACCACACTGCATGCAAGGAAGGGTGTGTATACCACGCGTACTCCCCGCAGATCCGCCCTCTGCCTGAAAAACAAACAAAAGAAAGTACAATATAAATACTCGGTCGGTTCTGGGGCACAAATTCTCTCAACAGGGGTCAGATTACACGAAACGAATCAGGCATCAAAGCAAAGATGGATGGCAGTAGTCAACTTATGACGAGCTGAGTAAAAGTCCACAATCTTAAGAGTATTTAAGACACGTCAACCGGACCGCATGGCACCTCAGTCCAAGCAAAGCAGCAGTCTGGCACTAAAAAAAAAGAAAACACAGCCATTAAATAGACTGGCAAACATACCTCAGAGGGAATAACCCTCCTACATTACCATACAGTTTGTTTTACCTTCTCCAGCTTTGACCCTGTAACAGACTGGCACCGGTGGAGCTGACTGGCTCTATACTGTGACTCAATCAGGAGAAAGGTGAAGGCTGACTCATGTCCTAAAAGGTTAAATTGGACACATCACTAATAATACTGAGGTACTGGGAAATTAAAGGCCAGAATAATCAGCGGCCTACCTCTTCAGCATGGGCCTACAGGGCCTTCGTCAAACTGAGTCGAGAGGGAAAACAGCTACACCACAATTCTGTGCAAGAATACTGGTTAGATTCCCATCAAAATACAACCTTAGATTCCTCTCCAAATCTCCCTTACCTGCACAGACACAGCAGTCCCACCACACAGCTACCAGGCCTCAGACAAAGAGGCACTAATTGCTCTCACCTGTCCTTATAAAGAGGGAGGGCTCTCTAACCCTACCTACAAGAGGTGGTGCTTCTAACTTAAGTGCCAGCCCTCACACATGCCTTTAGCACACTTTTTCATTAATGAATTGCTAATCATCTTTAGTTCTACAATGTGTGCTTCAGAGTGTTAAGCACAAAATACATCAAAACAGTCAATTTTTAAAAGAAGCCCATGATCAACTTTCAAATTTGGACTTAAAGTTACATGGGTTTTGTGGGGGAAATATGCTCTAGATCAATTTAATGATTATACAGTGGTAGACGAATATATTTAACATAAACAGTCATTCAGTTTGAGGCAAAGAACAGTGCTAACTTTAATGCACATTCAGTTTTATCTTACTATGTTTTTTCATCGAGAGATTCTGCCTTCCACCTGATGCAAAAGTTATATACAAGGATGCAACAGGGACAGAAGTTGATACAGAAATATTTAGCAACCTCATTGGACAAGGCAATATGGTGCTGACTGTTTTCTCAAATAATGGTGAGATATTTAGATCTCTACACTCTACAGTCACTCCACACCTTACAGAATAAAATTATTTACATTTTTTTCTATTCCTTTAGAATTTTCTGATTGGTCCTTGTCTCCTGCTTCTGAGATGTCTGACTCAAGCTTCATATCAAGTTCATCAACTATAATCGTAGATGAGGTCCTGGGCAAGAGACCAAGAATTGAGGATACACAGGATGCAGTGTCTGCTAAACAGGTTGTAATAAAGGTTGACTCTCATTTGTTACTAATTTTTTTTTAACTCTGTGTCTACAAAAAAGCTGTTTATCACCATGTTTTGCAAGCTCACGTTTTTGTTTTTTATTAGTTGATTGAAACTGTGCTAAGAGGCAAGTCTGGTGGTGAAGAAGTACTACAGGAGTACCAAACAACAGCATCCCTAACAGATGCCACAAGAAGAACGATGGTTAACATACTGGTGTCTCACATGATTGATAATCATGGGTATGTGTGTTTCATTTTACTGCCAAATAATTGCATGGCTATTGCATAAATTCAGATTACTAATCTAATTTCTCCTCTCAGACACCTCCCCACTAAAGTAGTCAGAGAAGAGTATGCTCTTGGGATAGTGATGCTGTTCCCTTCGCTCAAGGATCCATATACCAAGAACGGCTATGTAAGTCATTAATATTTTTGGCATGATACCTTCATGTCGTAGTTGCCTGATGACATTTGAATTCTCTGAGATTTTGTATGATTTAAGTTTGAAAACGCATTTAATTTTTTAATATTCAGGAACATTTCTATGATGCTGCAAGCGGCACAGGATACATATCTTGGCATCTGAAAATGGTCCAAAGGAGGTTTCATAGAGGATCTGCACTGCCACCTAACAGCCCCACTGAATGTTCTCCTGGAGGCCCAACTTTCCAAAGGACTATTGATGTTGAAAGCCAGCTTGATGGGGACACTTGCTGTTGTGTTTGTACTATTTTTAGCAACACAAATAAATGAGGAGTCAGCAGATACTTTTAGTCGTCTTTTTACTTGTCACGTCTTGCCCGCAGCCCATAATCCTCCAGTCTCTTTAAGACCCGCTGCAGGTTGTCTAGGTGCTCTGTGTTATTGGATCCTGTTATTATGATGTCGTCCAAATAACACTGAGTGCCTGGGCAGCCCTGTAGCACCTGATCCATGGCCCTCTGCCATATGGCTGGTGCTGAGGCAACTCCACAGACCAGCCTGTTGTAGCGATAGAGCCTTTTCCCAGATAGCACACATACATCTGGCCGACGTCGGCCTGAGGACGACACATCGGCCCTGAATTTATAACGTCTGACAAGCGTGGGCCGCATGGGCGGATATCTTCAAATTTAATACTCTTTTGTCCCAGCTCATCAAATGTCTCTGTTACGTCGGCTTTGGGTCGGCCCAGTGCTGTAGAATGTCTGCCCACATACGGAAGTCGCCACAGAGGCGGAATTTCATCTCTGCGGTGTTTGTTTGGAACTGAGCTCGCAGGACACAGCATCTCATCGCAGTTGGTTTCAGGTAAGCTCTACTGGAATAAATTGGCAGAAAATAGCTTTGTTGTTTCTTCTGTGACCGTTAAAAGAGGTTCCTGGTGAGTGGCGAAGCACGACTGGGTGTATATAGCTTAGCACAGCTCCCCACCAACTAACGTTATCTTTCGTTAGCTGTTAGCTAGTTTAGCGGTTTAGCTCATGTTATGCTAACAGGCTACAACTGTGGTGTTTTCATTTTATTTTCCCTAGTTGACGTTATCTGCTCATCTGGTTATCGTGAGCACTCGTTTTGGGTTAAAGTGGAAGTGCCCGGAGCTGCCACCCGTGGTCCCGCGGCCCCCCGGCCTGCCCTCCGGGGCCCTGGACGTGTGCTCAAGTGTCTGGGAGAGGAGCGGAGAGGAGCACGGAGGTCAGGCGGGGCGGGCCGACACTGTGTATCCCAGAACGGGTGCTGAAGTGTCGGTGAGACCAGCAGAGAGGAGCGCGGAGGTGAAATAGTGAAGTTTAAGGATGCCTTCAGTATGTTGTTAATGTGATTTTATGGGCAATTTATCAGTCGAGGTCTCCTCCTCTGCAAAGCAAACTGACCCGGTGGCTACAGGTAATAGCGCAGTTTTGAAGCCACTGTTTTTCCGAGATGAAGGACTGATTGTTGAGCTGCTGTTAACAGTTAACGGAGTTAACGGATCCCGTTATTTAACCGTTTCAACACTAAATTAAGCAGAGTGACGGACCCAAAGCCTTCAATCTGGCTAAAAGACAGCTGAAATGCTAAAAAAAAAAAAAAAAAAAATACAGCGGTGAAGTTGGGATTTGTTTCTTGAAGTTACATGCTCATCGTCTTTTCTGTGTCTTGCAGGCTGCCAGGAGAAGCAGACAAATAAAGTTTGTCAAATTGACTTTTGTGCACACTTACACACGAAATAGGGTAACAGTCAGCTATTTTTGAATGTTAGCATTGATTTCTCACATTGAATGGTGAAATATTTGTAGTTTGAAAGGTCCGACCTAAATGAATAAAGGTCGTAGTTAAAAAAGCATATGAATATTAATGAAGGAGCACCCACTGAGCGCAGCTTCTTTTATTGATCGTTTGAACGTCGCGTGGTGGTCATTTTCGATTAAAGGCCGACGTCTCAGCGACGTCTTGGCAATGAGCAAACGCTCTCCCTGCTACGTCTTAACGATCTAACCTTGATACATCGGGCCGACGTCGGCCAGATGTATGTGTGCTGTCTGGGTTGTGTGTGTTTATTGTCAAAAACACCTTGGAGTCTTCTTCCATCTCCATCTGCATGTAGGCTTCCACCAGATCCACTTTACTGAACTTTTGTCCACCTGCAAGATTAGCAAATATATTTTCTATTCTTGGTGGGGGGAACTGCTCTGCTTGCAGCACTGGATTTATGGAGACTTTAACCCTATGGGCTCTAGGCCTTTTTGGGGTATTTTTTTTACTGCATTTACTTTAAAGTTCATATCACAGTCATTATAAAGGCTACATACACATACAATATCTTGTTTTTTTTTTTTTTTCAGGACAATCTGGGCTAACCAGATTTGCCATCATTACATGTCCTTCTGTGTGACAGTATTTTATATTAATTTTTATATCAATGAAAAAAAACAAATCCGTGTGACTAAATTCTTACATTTTTACATGTATCTCACCATAGTAAGTTGGAAATTGAGTGTCCCCTCAATGTATATGGTGACTACGGCCCTGTCATGCATGCATAATTAGGCCTCAGTTGTCTAGGTGTGCAAAGGTGAAGTGTGCTGGTCTTGTCATACAAAGTTTGATGGAGTGTTAACTGGACAATATGGAGATATCTGCATCTTGAAAGCCAGACTACAAACGTGGATAGACTGGGAGAAACACACGCAAGCCTAAGACGTGGTAAGATACGATATTCCTCACTATATGAAGTGACTGATAACAAGATCTGTATCATGGATGGGGTTATGGCGCATGCTCTGCTGCGACAGCACACAGTCAGTCAGTGTTCTAACCTAACCTATGGATTGTAAAGAAATTCGTCAGGTTTTTATTTTGTAGACACTTGATCTGTATTTATAGCATGATGGGATGACAGCACAATGATGTGTGTGGCATCACTGGAAAGCTCTGGTCCTGCACTTTCATGTGATATGCGTGGCATTTCTGTGCGAGCCTGCATTCACGAGTAATCCATCCAAGAGTAATGTGTGTGCAAAGCTGTATGAAAGCTTTGTTATACATCATTTTACTGTAACTTTATAATTTTTTTTCGCTGTGAAAACATTGGAGTACCAACAAGTACTTGGTCTTGTCCGAAAGCTACAGTTACGCTGTTTCATGTGATATGCGCACGGTCGCAGAGAAAATCCATAGAGAAGAACAGATGTGAATTTGGATGCACTATGCGTCGTTCGGGCCCCTTGGGGTTAAAATCACCACATAGGCGGATGTTTCCTGTCTTCCTTGCCACAGGAACTACTGGTGTGGCCCATGGGCTCCTGTCAATCTTAGACAGGATTCCCTCAGCCTCCATCCTATTAAGTTCAGCTTCCACTTTTTGTCGAACAGCATAAGGGACAGGCCGTGCTTTGTGGAACTTGGGTGTGGCGTCACGGTCAAGCACTATCTTTCCCTTGATGTGATGGAGTGTTCCTATTCCTTTTTGGAACACAGGTGCAGCCTCTTGCAGAATTTCATCCAATTTCTGTTGTGTGGGGGATTGGATGTTGGATGTAGCCCATAGACTCTTTATGGCTGCCCAGTCAAGGCGGATTTCCCATAACCAGGCACGTCCCCAGAGTGCTGGTCCACCTGTCTTCACCACATACAGGTTCAACTTGCGCTGTTAGTTGTTGTACTTCACTTTCACTCGTGCCACACCAACTGGCTTTATCCTTTCACCTGTATACTTTTTAAGGATCTTTGTGTGGTACAGCTTCACGTGTGTGAAATGGCTCTCAAATTCAGATTCCAGATGGGTTCAGTCGACTCATCGCTTTCCTCAGGTGCCTCATCACTTACATTGTAGATCTCCAAACTGGCAATTCCAATATCACTGTCGTCATCTGATTTGTCTGTCACCGCATGCACGTTTCCTTTCCTAGTGTCTCTGTAAGACCTTTTCTCTGCTGTGTTAACTTTGAATTTGCCAGAACGACATGCCCACTGAATGTGTCCCACTTTGTTGCATTTATTGCACTTTTCATTCCGGAATCTGCATTCAGCTGGAGTATGTGAACCTCTTCCACAGCGGTAACAGAGCTCATTTTGGCCTTTTCCTTTCTGTTTGGTTACAGCTGTAATTTTGTTCACATTCACAGTCATTTTCACACCTGACTGTAGCTCCACAGCATCCCTTGTGGCTGTTTCCATGGAAACGGCGACATCAAAAGCTCTTTTGAACTCAAGTTTTTCCTCTGTTAGCAACTTCTTCTGAATCCCTTCATTCAGTAGTCCGCATACCAGACGGTCTCTCAAAGCATCATTCAGCCCTTGTCCAAAATCGCAGTGTTCCAACAGTCTCATTAACTCTGCCACATATGCTGAGATGGACTCTCCTTCATGCTGGTTGCGCTTGTAAAATCTAAAATGTTCTGCAATCACCAGTGGTTTAGTTGTCAAGTGGTCTCTCATGGTTTTTACCAGATCATCATAATCCAAATCTGCTGGTTTACGTGGGGCAGTCAGACTCCTTAATAAGCTATAGGCTTTTCCTCCCATGGAGCTCAGCAGCACTGGCCTATATTTCTCATCCTTAATATCACTGGCCTCAAAATACTGCTCTAGCCTTTCACAGTATATATTCCAATCATCTGTGGTGCTTTCAAAAGTGTCTATTTTCCCTATTTAACCAGCCATCACGGGGTTAACTCACTAGACACGGCACTTGTCACATGTTGTTGTAAGCGACTGTCATTACCGTCTGTCCTGCATCTCTCTCTCTCTCTCTCTCTCTTTCTGTCTCATTGTGTTATACGGATTACTGTTATTTATTATGCTGATCTGTTCTGTACAACATCTATTGCATGTCTGTCCGCCCTGGAAGAGGGATCCCTCCTCAGTTGCTCTTCCTGAGGTTTCTACCAATTTCTTTCCCCGTTAAAGGGTTTTTTTTGGGGAATTTTTCCTTATCCGCTGTGAGGGTCCAAAGGACATAGGGATGTTGTATGCTGTAAAGCCCTGTGAGGCAAATTGTGATTTGTGATATTGGGCTTTATAAATAAAATTGATTGATTGATTGACTCTCCACTAATTGACGGTGTGTCCCTTTGAAGATCTCCCTTCAGATCTGAGGTAACTTCGACTCGTTTTTCCTGCCCTGTTCCTCCTCCACAGAGCTCGTATCTGCGCGAAGTTAGACAGGTAAACGTTGCACGTTGTTCCAGTAATAATCCTAAATGAAGAGTCAGCAGATACGTTTAGTCGTTGTGTGCCACAACACACGAACAAGACACATGACCGATGACGCCATTAACCATTTAAGCACACACAACAAAATAATATGCTCCGTTCAATACACTACACTTGCCAAGAGGTCATGTCTTTGCTCAACCATACCAAAGACAATTCCCTGAGTTTCCAGAAGATTAGAGAGACCTTTCAGCACTACCAGAAGCTTGTTAATGAAGTGTGTACTGTGCAGAAGTGTTGATATCCTCTCCACCTTTCCAAGATTCCTGGATACAAAAAGGACTGGTAAATTTGCATTGAGATGTTTCGAATGGCTTGAAATTTGAAAGTATCCTGCAGTAGTTAAATATCTTCTGTCTTGAAGGTGGATTACGACTTCACTCTCCTATTTGATGAAGAGACATCAGGCTGCTCCAGAAATGGGATGTGTTTTTCAAGCCAAATGTCGTAAGAGAGGCTAAGCAGCTCACTTCAACACCAGTCACTTGGTGCAGTCAGCAGTGTCCCCCAGGAAGTGATTTTGATGAGGCAACAAGTGAGTTGCATTTGTTTTGCTTGTTTTGAAGCATTTGCTGTAATTGCAGTTACAGTTGCTTCAATCATTTTTTTTTCACAAATATATGATTCAATTAGGAAACTGGAGCGCATGAGCATTTTTTTTTAAACAAGATTTATTCAAGATTATTTATTCTGGGGGCATTGGTGGCTTGGTGGTAGAGCAGGTGCCCCATGTACAAGGCTGTTGCCGCAGCGGCCCGGGTTCAACTCCAGCCTGTGGCCCTTTGCTGCATGTCACTCCCTCTCTCTCTCTCTCTCTCTCTCTCCCCCCTTCACACTTGTCTGTCCTATCCGTTAAAGGCTGAAAATGCCCCAAAAAAATATTAAAAAAAAAAAGATTATTTATTCTGCGTATCTCTGAAAGTTGAACAGATTTTTGGCATTAATATGAACAATAGATCAATGACTGTTTAAAACTGTTTCGGCGCGGCTTCGTGCTGTTTTCATGGTTTTCCGTGGATTTTGTATGTTTTCTGACCACTGATTTCGGATCTTGACCATAGGATTGTTTGATAATAACTCCAGCGTGACCTCTGCCTGATAAAAGAGGCTGATTTTGGACACGGATCGCAGGAAGGAGAGCAGAGCCAGTGACTGGCTGGTCGACTGGCTAGCCGGCAAGCTCACAGCTGACAGCCGGTAACAGCTGACTGTGTTAAACTTCCGACACCGTAACTGACTGGGCAAACTGGGCAAACTGGGCAAACAACAAACAAGAGATCGTGTTGTTGATACAAACACCGAAGCTTTATTTATCCATCGGGATAGGATGGACAGTGTGGGTAGATGTGTAAGCTAAGGCAAGCCAACCTGACAGCTAGAGGGCTAAGAAGCTACCAGTGGGCGTGTTGTTATGACAACGAGACGCCATGCCACCAAAAAAGAATACGGCACAGGCTGAGGAGGTCGACAATATTAAAAAATTGCTCGACATGTTGACGGAGGAGGTTTCTGCTGTTAGACGACAGCAAAAAACCATCATGAGCTTGGTGGAGGAAGTTAAAGCCCTGAGGTTCCAAATCGCCGAGAAGGACAAGAGGATTACGTTGCTGGAGAACTGGGTGGCTGATCTGGAGCAATATACCAGAATGAATGACATCATAGTCACCGGCTTGGAAACGAGACCCTGTTCATATGCACGGGCAGTGACAACACAGAACAGAGAGGAGTCGAGCAAGCAGGACGCGTCATCGGTGGAGCAACAGGTGATGGCGTTCTTCTGCTCAAAGGGAATTGAGGTAGACAGGGAGAACATCGAGGCCTGTCACCCTCTCCGGAGGAGAAACATGAAGGAAAAACCAGCCATAATAATTCGGTTTACAAACAGGAAGCATAAAAATGAACTGTTGAAACAGGGGAGATGGCTGAAGGGGTCAGATGTGTATCTTAATGAGCACCTGACAAAGAAAAATGCTGACATTGCCAACATGGCCCGACCCCTCAGAAAAAAGAAGAAAATACAATCTACATGGTCTTCAAACTGCAAAATATACATCAAGCTTAATGGAACACCAGAACAAGCCAAAGTACTAGTCATCAGGGACCTGGAGGAGCTGAGCAAATACCAATGAAACATACAACAACAAGGTAAATTTAAACTACAATCATGACTATTAGAGCCAATTTGCATGGTTCAGTGCCATGTTTCATATTTCATTTATTTCTACATTTCTTTATTGTTACACATTATGTATCCTTAGCCTATTTCTTTGCATTATGTCTCTGTATGCATTTGGGTTCATGCAATTCCAATATTGCCCAGTGGGTGGCTCCACCTGCCTGTGGAGCGGAAATGGTTTGCCTGTCTATTTAACGTGTATGGCTCTGGTGATATTCAGGTGTGTTTTGTTACCGGCAGGAGCACACAAGTCTTTGACCGTCAATTTGGGTTGTTGCTTGCATTTGTCAAGGTATACCGTTTGCATCGTATCTTTCATGCAATTGTGCATTCTGGACTATTGTGTGTGGTGTAAATAAATACACTTTGGAGTATTATTGCAACGGACCCGTGGAACTCAATTATTCAACTGACAAGTGGCCCGTGAACGCGTTAATCATATATTTAGCCCGGTTTCAGCCACCTCATGGCTTGTAGGTTTATTGTTTTTCTTTCTTATTTAGTCCCAAGTAAGTCAAGCCATACACAAGTCAAAAACTTCGCTCGTTGAGGACAACATGGGACGGTTTCCCGTTTGATCTGCGCGATTGAGTACGGCGTGGGATTTGTTTGTGCATCATGTTCATGTTTGGATACACGGATACACACAAGGAACGCCGACCTTAAGACCAGCACACCGGAGCTCCAACTACGGTACCCAACGCCAGCTGCCAACGTGCTAGTAAGTAGCTACTCATTTAAAGCTATAGTGCCTAACTTCTACGTGTCCGTAAATGTCCGTTTCACCCAAGCCACTACTAGAGGAGATGACACAATGCTGATTAAGCTGTTCGGCTATTTTTCAATATAGGCCTATATCATTTTTAGTATGCGTGTAGACCGGCGACATTCCTGCGCTGGCGCACAGGAAATGCTTCCTCACAACAAGAAGGGAGGGGGAGGAAGAGTGGAGAGTCTCATAGCAAGAGGTACAGCGCAGGTAGAAAGAGAAAGCAACAAAGAAGCGGCCGAGACACGGTTCAGAAGTGGATCCTACCACAAAGAAAAAGCCTGGACGTTCGGTTGAAGGTCTATTAGCAAAGAAGGAAAGTGACCAACGGAGAAGGCAAACAAGGATTTGTTTTGGCGTCGCTTTTCCTCGGTGGAGAGCCCTGAAGGAAGAAATTGGGCTGAGGGCAGACACGGATGCTGCTGTTGGATAAGTAAGTGACTTAGTTTATAATTATATTATGAGTAGTATGAGTTGCTGTTACATGTACTGGACCTAGTACTTTATTATTTTCTTGGAAATGGTGCTATGAATGTAATGTAATGTTAGCAGCCTGGTGTTCGCCACGTTGTGTAGCGTTGTGTACACGGTGTGAAGCGAGTGTTACTTTGTGTACACGGTGTGTGGCTACTGGTGTTACTCTGTGTACAGTGTGTGGCGAGTGTTACTCTGTGTACAAAGTGTTACTCTGTGTACGGTGTGTGGCAAGTGTTACTCTGTGTACAGAGTGTTACTCTGTGTACCGAGTGTTACTCTGTGTACGGTGTGTGGCGAGTGTTACTCTGTGTACAGAGTGTTATTCTGTGTACATGGAAGTGCCGGCTTATTTGTTGTAATAACGCTTTATCCGCTGGGAGGCGACAGAAGTTACGCACTATAGCTTTAATGATCATTTAATTGTGTGCACACAACTTTGCATTTGCAAGCGTAAGTCCAATGCATTGATAGCTGAATGACTGTGCGTTCTAGCCTATCATGCTGAGGGTCGAATCAGCTGACGCGCATAACGTTATTGTGGATTGTCAACATGGACAGTTTAAAGGATGGTAACGCTGACAAATCCGTGGAGCCTGAGCAGGTCGCTGTGGGCAGTGTTGTCACAATGAGGAAAGGGGGAACTAAACCAACCTATAAGGCATTATGTGAGAGATTGGAAAGGTTTCAAAATGAAAGATCAGAGAAATTGAACAAGGCTAAAAAGTTGAGGAAAATGATGGAGGTATTCATGCAAAACGGTGATGTGAAAGGGGTACAGAGTGTATTTGATGAATATGTTAGGCTGTGTGAGGCAGCCAAAGGTCTGCATAATGATGTCATGTCTGCATTTTTTCATCTGCGTAATATTGCGAAAATTAGGCCTATCCTGACCCGAAAAGATGCAGAAAAATTGGTCCACGCTTTTGTTACCTCTAGGCTGGATTACTGTAACTCTCTATTATCAGGTAGCTCTAGTAAGTCCTTAAAAACTCTCCAGCAAATTCAGAATGCAGCAGCACGTGTACTA
>NC_065524.1:639677-649250 GCF_006386435.1 Epinephelus moara
TCTCTCTCTCTGTCTCATTGTGTCATGTGGATTACTGTTAATTTGTTATGCTGATCTGTTCTGTACGACATCTATTGCACGTCTGTCCGTCCTGGAAGAGGGATCCCTCTTCAGTTGCTCTTCCTGAGGTTTCTACCGTTTTTTTTTCCCTGTTAAAGGGTTTTTTTGGGGAATTTTTCCTTATCCGCTGCGAGGGTCATAAGGACAGAGGGATGTCGTATGCTGTAAAGCCCTGTGAGGCAAATTGTGATTTGTGATATTGGGCTTTATAAATAAAATTGATTGATTGATGTCTGTGATGCCTATGCCCCAGGGTGAAATTGATAAGCAAAATGCATGGTTTTGGTCAAGGAAAGCAAAGGAAGAGAGCTTTCATGTTCAAGTTGAACAATGGTTGTCATCTAAGAATGATAATGTGATCAATGTGCACTCAGAGGAGGGGCACCCAGAGGTGCAACTAGCTAATGTGCTTTCTCACAATGTGAATGATGATGTGCAACCAGATGACAGCGCATCAAATGTGGAGAGTAAACACTCATGTACAAGCAGCAGGCAGAGTGGTAAAAGTACAACCTCTGAACGCATCAAAGCAGAGGCTGAGAGGGCTGCACTGCTGGTGAAAGCGGCTTCTCTGAAGGAGAGACAAGCTCTGGAGGCTCAGGAAGAAGAGTTGAGGAGTAAAAAGCAGCCTCTGCATCAGAGAGTGGGAGTCGGTCACGAACCTCTAATCGAAAGAACTCACATGTGGAACAACACACTGGCCCTCAACCAATTTCAACCGTGCTAAATCCAGTAGCAAAGCCATTCACTCCGCCAGTGCAAGAGCCCGTTGTCAGACCAAAGACGAAGCCAAATCCTCCAATGCAACCACAGGGTGGAGCTGCTGCACCATTGCATCAACCCTACCAGAAGCAACCACAAGGTGGTGCTGTTGCACAACCACAGCTTAAATTTGTGTCAGCTCACACTGGGCCCCCTGCAATGTTGTATCAACCCTCTCAAATGCCACCACCAGGAGACTTAATCACAATCATGCAATGGCAGAATGAGATCACAGACACCCTTGTACAACAACAGCTCTTAATGTCTCTACCATCCAGAGACATTCCTGTATTCGACGGCGACCCGCTTCAGTACCGGAGCTTCATAAGAGTGTTTAAACATAACACTGAGTCCAAGGCTAACAAAGCAGATTGCTTGTATTTTTTGAAACAATTCACCAAAGGCCAACCACAAGAGCTGGTAAGGAGTTGTCAGCACATGATGCCTGACAGAGGCTATGACATGGCCAAGTATCTCCTGCAGGAACATTTCGGGAATGAATTTAAGATTGCTTCATCTTACATTGAGAAGGCTTTGGCTTGGTCCGCTGTGAAGTCTGAGGATGTAAAGGCGCTACAGGCCTATTCTCTCTTCCTGCGCAACTGTTGCAATGTTATGACAGAGTTGCAACACATGCAAGAGCTCAACATGCCTACCAACATGCGCATGATCATGACCAAGCTGCCCTACAAATTTAGGGAAAAATGGAGGACAACAGCTCATGAGCTACTGGAGCGACAAAACCGCAGAGCTGTTTTCAACGATCTTGTCACATTCGTGGAACGCCAAGTCAAGATCCTTGCTGACCCACTTTTCGGTGACGTCCAAGACCGACCAACTAACAAGGATGGATTGAGCAACAGGAGTAAGTCCCAGCCTCAGTCCAAGTACAGCGGAGCTAAAGGCAACAGCTTTACTACAACTGTGACACATCTGGACTCCAAAGAACCAGACTCGGGCTCTGTCCAAAAAGTGCATGATTCCAAAGTGGAGAAATCTGGATATGCTTGTGTGTGCTGTTTTCGGAGTCGCTCTCTGGCGGAGTGCCCGTGGCTGAAAGGTAAGAAGCACCAGGATAAAATTCGCTTTCTAAAGCAAAAGGGGATTTGTTTTGGATGTTTGTGTTCCGGTCACATGAGGGTGATTGCGACAAGCGCCTAACCTGCAAAGTTTGTGGAAAAAATCATCCAACCATGCTTCATATTGACAGGCCTAACCCCAGCATAGACCAGCAGCCTAATGAGTCTGCAAGTGTCACTCCAGCTGTCAAGCAGGCTGTCACTACAGCTTCAACGCAAACTTGTGGTCTTACTGGGGCCGGCATTGGTGATAGTAAGCTGTCCATTTTGCCAGCCCAAGTCAAGTACTCAAAGGGAGACAAGATACTGCAAACGTACGCCTTTCTCGACCCTGGCAGTTCTGCAACATTTTGTTCTGACCACTTAATGCATGCATTGAATGTGACTGGACGACAGACCAACTTCCTTCTGCACACCATGGGACAGGAGAAGGTGGTCCCAAGTACCTCCCTGAAAGGTTTGGAGGTGTCTAGTCTCAATGGTGACACCTTCTACAGCCTCCCAGACGTCCTCACACAAAGGAAAATGCCTGTGACCAGTGACAATATTGTCACCCAGGAAGATGTGGTGAAGTGGCCTTACCTGTCTGACATCCAAATTCCCAGCATAGAGGCAAATGTTGACTTATTGATTGGTACCAATGCACCCAGGTTATTGGAACCTTGGGAGGTGGTCAACAGCCGTGGAAATGGTCCATATGCTGTGAGAACTGTACTTGGCTGGGTGGTCAACGGGCCCCTTCAAGCAGATAATGTTTTTGAAAATGGACTTCCAGTGGCCAGTGTCAACAGGACTTCTGTGAGCAGACTGGAGGAGATGCTGAGCAACCAATATAACCACGATTTTAACAAAAGGAATTCAGAAGAAAAGGGAATGTCAAGAGAGGATGTTCGATTTCTGAAAATCATGGATGAATCAGCACAGCTTGTGAATGGTCACTACAGCTTGAAGATGCCTTTCAGAAGGGAGGACCAGGTTGCTCTTCCCAACAACCTCTGTGTGGTCAAGCAACGACTACTTGGATTACAGAGGAGGTTCAAGAAAGATGACTTTTTTCATAAGGAGTACACCAGCTTTTTCACTGATGTGATCAGTAATGGATATGCTGAGGAAGTGCAGAAGGATACACGTGGTTCATCCAGGGCCAGGCACATCGAGGCAAAGATGGAAAAGGCCAAAGGAGCCCTGAGAGGGCAGACCTTGTCATTGGATGACCTATTGAAGGCCGAAGTTTCCATCATCCGGTACTGTCAGAAGCAAAGGTTTCAGAAGGAAATTTTGCATTGTCCGCTGGAAGGTCTGTGGCAAGAGACAGGGTGATCTACAAGCTGGACCCACGATTGGATGATGGCCTTTTGAGAGTTGGTGGATGACTGAGCAGAGTGGCTATGTTTGAAGAAACAAAACATCCACTCATTCTGTCTAAAGATCAGTTCATCTCCACACTCATACTGAGGCACATCCATGAACACCTGGGACACAGTGGAAGAAATCATACACTGTCGAAACTTCGCAAGAAGTTCTGGATCACAAAACGCCAATTCGGCTGTGAGGAAAATCATTGGAAAGTGCTGCTTCTGCAGGCTCTACTCTGCCAGGGTAGGAGAACAGAAAATGTCAGATTTGCCTAAGGAAAGGCTGCTGCCTGATTTACCTCCCTTCACAAATGTTGGAGTTGACTACTTCGGGCCGTTTGAAGTGAAGAGAGGCCGAAGTATGTGCAAGCGCTATGGGGTGATTTTCATCTGTCTCTCAAGCAGAGCTGTCCCCTTGGAAGTGGCGCCATCTATGGATACCGATGCGTGCATCAACGCCATACAGAGATTCATCTGCAGAAGAGGGCAGGTATCCCAGATACGTTCTGACAATGGAACAAACTTCGTGGGAGCGGAGCGAGAGTTGAAGGAGGCTCTTGCATCCCTGAACCAGGAGAAGTTGAAGGGAGCTTTACTGCAAGATGGAATTCACTGGAGTTTCAACCCACCAGGGGCATCGCACCATGGAGGAGTTTGGGAGCGAATTAAACGCACGCACTTCTGTTTTGCACTTGCAAACTCTGGATGACGATGGCCTGCACACGGTCCTGTGCGAAGTGGAGGCAATATTAAACGACCGCCGCATCACTAAACTTTCTGACGATCCCAATGATCTTGAACCACTCACTCCTAGCCACATTCTTCTAATGAAAGGCAAGCCAGTCTTACCAGCCGGGCTCTTTGTGAAGGAGGATCTGTATGTGAAGAGGAGGTGGAGGCAAGCTCAATATATTGCTGGACTGTTTTGGAAAAGATGGGTACAGGAATACCTCCCTCTCCTTCAAGAACGACAAAAGTGGAGCCAACCCAGGAGAAATTTTGCACCTGGAGATATTGTTGTTGTGGTGGACTCTTGGCTCCTCGGGGCTCTTGGCTCCTCGGCAGAGTTTTGGAGAACTTTCCAGACAAGAATGGCCCGGTGCGCTCAGTGCGTCTCAAGACAAGACCAACGTATTGGAACGACCAGTAACCAAGCTTTGCCTGTTGCACGAGGTAATAGTCTCAAAGACTTGAGACATCTTATGAGAGGTCTTTGTGGTACATCTTCTGTCACTCTGTGACTATTTATGGCACATTGGCTCTTCGTTGCATTTACATGGTGTAATTGTTATGCCTGACGACATATAACAATTAGGGGCCGGCGTGTTAGAGCCAATTTGCATGGTTCAGTGCCATGTTTCATATTTCATTTATTTCTACATTTCTTTATTGTTACACATTATGTATCCTTATTTCTTTGCATTATGTCTCTGTATGCATTTGGGTTTGTGCAATTCCAATATTGCCCAGTGAGTGGCTCCACCTGCCTGTGGAGCGGAAATGGTTTGCCTGTCTATTTAACTTGTATGGCTCTGGTGATATTCAGGTGTGTTTTGTTACCGGCAGGAGCATACAAGTTTTTGACCGTCAATTTGGGTTGTTGTTTGCACTTGTCAAGGTATACCGTTTGCATCATATCTTTCATGCAATTGTGCATTTTGGACTATTTTGTGTGGTGTAAATAAATACACTTTGGAGTATTATTGCAATGGACCTGTGGAGCTCAATTATTCAACTGACAAGTGGCCCGTGAACGCATTAATCACATGTTTAGCCCGGTTTCAGCCACCTCATGGCTTGTAGGTTTATTGTTTTTCTTTCTTATTTAGTCCCAAGTAAGTCAAGCCATACAATGACAATTCCTGACAATAAACACACATTGGAACTAGAAACCTTTGTATATACAGAACATAACATACGGGACATAGGACATGATATTGATCCAGATAACAACTTACTTAATGAAATTAAAAACAGCTGCAGTTACTACACAGATGAGCACTACAATATAACTTTCCAATCAAGGCACAACATAGCAATCATCCACTTCAATAGCAGAAGCCTATACGCCAACTTTTGGTGGAATGTATCACAGTAGAAATTTGTATGGAAAGAACAAAAAATATTGTGAGCTGTTTATACAGAAATCCAGGATCTAGTATTGAAATATTTGATGACTGGATGGAAAAAATGTTTGCTACATCAGTGCAAAAGACTGTGTTCATCTGTGGAGATTATAATATTGATCTGTTAAATCCAAAGAAGCATAAAATGACAGAAGATTTCATCAATATGATGTACAGTATGGGTTTATATCTGAAAATTACCAGACCTAGTAGAATTACTTCTCATTGTGCCACATTAATAGATAATATATTCACAAATAGTATGGAAAACAATACAGAAAGTGGGCTACTATACAATGACAGCAGTGACCATTTGTCTGTTTTTATTGTCTATCACTGTGATTACAGGAAAACAAAGGATACTATTCAACTGAAATACAAACGAGTAAGAACTGAAGAAAACATAAATGCATTCAAGAGTGAATTACTAAAACAAAACTGGAAAGTAGTATATGAAGAAGAAGATATCGATAAAGCATACAATGGATTTCTGAATATTTTTAAAACACTATTTGATAAAACCTGTCCGGTAAGGAAATACAATGATAGACAAAAACAAGCAAATAGTCCATGGTTAACCAAAGGGTTAAAAAATGCCTGCAAAAAGAAAAACACACTGTATAGACAATTCCTAAAATATCAAACCTTAGAGGCAGAAATTAAATACAAAACATACAAGAATAAATTAATTAGTATTATGAGGATATGTAAGAAGGAATATTATAATAAAATACTAGATAGTAATAAAAATAACATGAAGGGGTTATGGAATGTACTAAATAGTATTATTAGGAATGGAGATAAGAATAAAAATACAAGATACCCAGAACGTTATATTGAGAATGACAAGTTAATAAATAATATGGAAGATGTGGTAAATGGTTTTAATAAATTCTTTGTAAATGTGGGGCCAGATCTGGCGGGAAAAATTCAGGACCTAGACTCAGCTGGAGGGGTGGAGGCTGTTCTTGGGGATAGAAACCCCAACACCATATTCCTTAGAGCAGTTGAAATAAAAGAGATGGTAGACATTGTTAGGAAAAGTAAAAGCAAATACTCAACTGACTGGAATAACATTGATATGGTTGTAATAAAAAAAAGTTATCGAAGAGATCACAGAACCATTTACTCATATATGTAATATGTCTTTTCAAGCCGGTAAATTTCCAAGCAAGATGAAAATAGCTAAAGTTATACCTTTTATATAAATGTGGGGATATACACCATTTCACAAACTACAGGCCTGTTTCCCTACTCTCCCAATTCTCCAAAATACTCGAAAAACTGTTCACAGCAAGACTAGACAATTTCATTGAAAGACACAAACTTTTAGCAGACAGTCAATATGGATTCCGGAAAGACAGATCAACATCGCTGGCACTAATAGAACTCATTGAGAAAATCACAAATAAAAGACAATAAAAAACATGTAATGGGAATTTATATAGACTTAAAGAAAGCATTTGATACAATAAATCATGACATTCTATTCACTAAACTAGAAAGGTATGGTATCAGAGGGGTGGGATTGGAGTGGGTGAGGAGCTACTTAGGTAGCCGACAGCAGTTTGTGGAGATTGGAAATCATAAATCCGCTAACATGCCCATAACATGTGGAGTACCGCAAGGGTCTGTTTTGGGGCCTAAACTGTTTGTAATGTATATTGATGACATATGTAAAATATCAAATATAATGAAATTTATATTATTTGCTGATGATACAAACATTTTCTGCTCTGGGGATAATTTACAACAGCTTTTAGAGACAATCACAACAGAAATGAATAAATTAAAAAGGTGGTTTGATGTAAACAAATTGTCATTGAATTTGAGTAAAACAAAGATTATGTTATTTGGTAAATATAAAATGAACCCTCAAGTACAATTGACAGTTGATAACATAAGTATAGAAAGAGTTTATGAAATAAAATTTTTGGGTGTGACTGTAGACCATAAAATCTCCTGGAAACCACATATTAAACATGTAAAAGCAAAAATAGCAAAGACCATTGCAATTTTGGGGAAATCAAGACACATTCTGGACTATAAATCACTACATACTCTGTATAATGCCCTCATTTCACCATATATGAGCTACTGCGTAGAAATATGGGGTAATAACTACAAATCCAACCTACAGCCGTTATGCACATTACAAAAAAGAGCAATAAGAATCATCAATAAAACTGGATATCTTGAGCATACAAATTCATTATTCATAAAGACACACACTTTGAAATTCACCGATATAGTTAAACATAAGACTGCACAAATCATATACAAAGCAAGACACAACCTACTTCCTGGTGAAATGCAAAAGATATTTAGGGAAAGACAGGGTGGGTATAATTTGAGAGGGGAATTTAATTTTAAGAGAATTAAAGTCAGAACAACTCTGAAAAGTATGTGCATAACAGTCTGTGGGGTGAAATTGTGGAATGGTCTGGAGAAGGAGCTCAAAAACAGCACAAACATAAAACTGTTTTAAAAATTATAGGCTACAAAAACATGTTTCTAAAAAACTATGAGGATGAGGAAAAGTAGGGTGGAGAGTGAAATATTATTTTGATTACATAGGGATAGGTGATTATAAACCTAAGAGAGAGTCTGTTGATTTTGTATTTGTTTTTTTTTTTCTTTTTTGTTTGTTTGTTTGTTTGTTTGTTTGTTTTGTTTTGTTTTTAGAATTATAAAACTAAGAGTGAGTCTGTTGACTTTGTTGTTTTGTATTTGGTTTTTTGTTTTCATTTTTGTTTTGTTTTGAATATGGAATTTTAAAACTAAAAGGGAGTCTGTTGACTTTGTTTGTATTTGGGTTTTTTGTTTTGTTTTGAATATGTAATGATGGAGCGGTGAATAAGGGGTGGGAACTGAAAAGCTTGGCTTCCTCCTGCTCCTTTTCGAGCATACGTTGTTTATTGATTTGAACATTTGTTTTGTTTTTTGAGAAACTATAACACGTATGATTTATTTTATGTCTTTTCTTTTACTTTCTTTTTTTAAATATGTTCGAAATAAAGAATCAATCAATCAACTATCTTTATAAAGCCTCCCTGTTCTCATCCAAGTTTCAAAAGTATTAGATTTGAAGAGTTTACCGTTATTTTTTCAATCAATCAATTTCAATCAATTTTATTTATAAAGCCCAATATCACAAATCACAATTTGCCTCACAGGGCTTTACAGTATACGACATCCCTCTGTCCTTAGGACCCTCACAGTGGATAAGGAAAAACTCCCCAAAAAAACCCCTTTAGGGGCGCCGGTGGCTTAGTGGTAGAGCAGGCGCCCCATGTACAAGGCTGTTGCCGCAGCGGCCTGGGTTCGACTCCAGCCTGTGGCCCTTTGCTGCATGTCACTCCCTCTCTCTCTCCCCCTTCACACTTGCCTGTCCTATACATTAAAGGCTAAAAAGCCCCAAAAAATATCTTTAAAAAACAAACAAACAAAAAAACCCTTTAACGGGGGAAAAAACAGTAGAAACCTCAGGAAGAGCAACTGAGGAGGGATCCCTCTTCGAGGACGGACAGATGTGTAATAGATGTCATACAGAACAGATCAGCATGATAGATTAACAGTAATCCGTATGACACAATGAGACAGAAGGGGAGACAGAGACAGAGAGAGATGCAGGACAGACAGTAATGACAGTAGCTTACAACAACATTAATGAAAGTAATAATATTATAGTTATAATTCTGGCTATTGTGGTACAATATATTGAAAGTATATATTAATATCTGATAGTATACATATGTGACAATAATCATATGTGTATAATAACAGTAGAGTATGACTAATGATAACAGCAGCAGCAGGAGACATCAGGCAGGACCACGGCAGCAGCGCAACCACACATGTCACACCATCCTGGCACCGCTGCGATATAAGTTAACCTGCGAGACAGTGGAGCACAAAGGCTCTGGAGAAGAAGAGATAGTGACGTGCAGTACGGCCGAGTTAGCGAGATGCAGTAACAGGACATGAGAGAAAGAGAGAGAGAGAGAGAGAGAGAGAGAGAGAGAAGGAGAGAAGGTGTCCGGTGTATTATTGGAGATCCCCTGGCAGACTAGGCCTAAGTCAGCCTAACTTGGGGCTGGTACAAGGCAAGCCTGAGCCAGCCCTAACTATAAGCTTTATCAAAGAGGAAAGTCTTAAGTCTAGTCTTAAATGTGGAGACAGTGTCTGCCT
>NC_065524.1:649297-674056 GCF_006386435.1 Epinephelus moara
TTAACAATAGGATATTAAATTCAATTTTGGATTTTACAGGGAGCCAGTGCAGAGAAGCTAAAACAGGAGAAATATGATCTTGTTTCTTAGTTCCTGTTAGTACACGTGCTGCTGCATTCTGAATTAGCTGGAGAGTTTTTAAAGACTTACTAGAGCTACCTGATAATAGGGAGTTACACTAATCCAGCCTTGAGGTAACAAAAGCGTGGACCAATTTTTCTGCATCTTTTCGGGTCAGGATAGGCCTAATTTTTGCAATATTACGCAGATGAAAAAATGCAGTCTGTGAGGTTTGTTTTAAATGAAAATTACATGACAAATCTTGATCAAATGTTACTCCGAGGTTTCTTACGGTAGCGCTAGAGGCCAGAGCAATGCCATCTAGAGAAACTATGTCATCAGATAAAGAGTCTCTGAGTTGTTTGGGGCCTTCAGTTTTGTCTGAATTTAGTAAATTAGTAAATTGGTGCTCATCCAGGTTTTTATGTCTTTAAGGCAGTTATGAAGTTTAGTTAATTAATTAGTTTCTTCTGGCTTCATTGATAAATACAACTGTGTATCATCTGCATAATAATAGAAATTTACAGAGTGATTTCTAATGATGTTACCTAAAGGAAGCATATATAGAGTAAATAGGATTGGTCCAAGCACAGAACCTTGCGGAACTCCAAAACAAACTTACGTACGTAAGGATGATTCATCATGAACGTGAACAAACTTAAAACGATCAGATAAATAAGATTTAAACCAGCTTAGTGCAGAACCTTTTAGGCCAATTAAATGTTCCAGTCTCTGTAGCAGAATTTGATGGTCAATTGTGTGAAACGCCGAAGATCATTTGTAATTAGGGACCGAGCCCAAAGGCAGAGGACTGCTCACAGAGCAGTCCTCGCCAAAGGCGAGGACCCTATTGTTTTTGCTGCATTTATTATTATTCTTTCTCCCGCCGCCTCTTTGAGCTGGAATTTGACCCCCTAAACATGCTCAAAAACTCACCAAAATTGGCACGCATGTCAGACCTGGCGAAAAACTTTAGAAAATCAAAAAATTAACCCCTAAAGTGCCAAAATGGGCTCTCTAGCGCCACCTAGGCACACAAAAATGGCCGCTATGGCCCGTAGGAACGTCGTAGAAACATGAAACCAAAACTGCCGTGTTCATCTCATCAAGACCTACAAATCACGCGCTGACACCCCTGACCTAAATCCAACAGGAAGTGAGCTATTTGCCCTTTCAAAGTAAGATTTCGCCTCAAAACTGCTCTTCCTAAAAAAACATCTCCTCCTACACCGTTTATTGTATCGGCTTCAAACTCACACACATTACAGATCAACTCGTGCTAATCAGATCTTCTGTATAACTTTTTCATTACTCGAACGGTTTTGATTTTATGGGCTCCACAAGGTGACATGTCACAAAACGGCCTGACGATCTTCGAAAGCTGCCCCATAGGAAATGAATGGCAGCAGGGGGGAGAAAGAGACCAATCTTAGGGCTTTTCCTAGCCTTTACAGCGTCTCCATACTTTGTGCTACAGACTCCATTCCAACTCTCAAATGTTGCCACAGGTCTCATCTATTCACTCATATTTTCATCTTTTTCATATCTTTTACCGTTTTTAATCTGGTGCCTCTCAAAGTACCATGAGCAAATGTGGAGAAATTGTCAGTTTATAATGGGTGTGTATTGCACGGAATGCTGTGAACTAGAGTGGAGAGGGCTCTAAAAATTGTCTAAAACTTTTGTCTTTAACTCGCTGCCATGGCCACAATTTTCACTGTACATACACAATTTATACCAAAAAACGTAGGAAGATTTGTCCTGCTCACAGATATGTTGACATGGAATCTCTCACACGTACACATTTTTGCTGAGTGGCTCCAAAGCGAAGGGAGCGTCGATTTTTTTCTCATTCACTCCCATGTAAACTCAGAGGAGAAATTTCTGGAAACAGCTGAGGTGCAACACATTTTAAACTCGCTCCTCTGACCACATTTTTGACTCTAGAAATATAAAACACGACACGTGCGTTCACGAGAAGTGGCTGTCTCTCACCATCACTTTATTTTCTTGATTGGACCAACGGTTTGGGTATGGGAAGAACTTGTTCGAGGAGTTAAAACCCATATTAAACAGCCTTTGCTGATCTGCTCTCATGAGCTCTGTGTGTGCACCTCAGGTGCAGGCAAGTCATTAATCGCCATGACAACGGCTGCACACACAGACACGCACACACGGCTCTCTCTGTCTGTGTGTCTCACAATCTTTAAAGGACAGATTACAGCAGCAGAATCTTCATTTGAAACAGCAAATACACATTATTAACCCCTAAAGTGCCAAAATGGGCTCTCTAGCGCCACCTAGGTGCACTAAACTGGCCACTGCAGCCCGTAGGAATGTCGTAGAAATATCAAACCAAAACTGGTGTGTTTGACTTACAAATCACGCGCTGACACCCATGACCTAATTCCAACAGGAAGTGAGCTATTTGACCTTTCAAAGTAAGATTTCGCCTCAAACATGCTCTTAAAAAAAAAACTTCTCCTCCTACACCATTTATTGTATCGGCTTTAAAGACGCACACATGCCACCTCAACTGCTACTAAACAGATCTTCTGTATAACTTTATCTCTCTCATCATCACATTATTTTCATGATTGGACCAACGGTTTGGGAATGGGAAGAACTTCTTCGAGGAGTTAAATCTCCACTAAAACAGGTCTCTCTGTGTTCTGTCTGTCTCTCTCTGCTCTTCTGCCAGGTGCACCTACTTCATCACCATGGCAACCGCTGTCACACACAAACTCACAGAAACATGATGTGTGTGTGTGTCTAAATCTTACATGCAGACATGACAGGGGCACAATCTCCATTTTAACCCTTCAGGTGCCAGAGTTAATTGAGGAAAATATTCCATTTTCATTTCAACATTTCAAAAGGCTGTGGCTTGAAAGTGGTGAGAGATAAAGGCATACTGTAAATGACAAAACTATTCATCATGACCCAAAGTTTGAGATAGGAGTAAATTAACTCATCTAATTTGCATATTGTGGCGTCACTAGCCAGCAGCCATATTGGATTTCATAAATCTCAGTAAAACAACATTTTGAACATATCTACACAGTAGATTTATTTTGTTTTGTGTTGTTTTTGTCATCTCATCCTCAAAATAAAGGAACAGGAATCAGATGGGAGTAAATTAACTCATCTAATTTGCATATTGTGGCGTCACTAGGCGGCGGCCATATTGGATTTAATAAATCTCAGTAAAACAACATTTTGAACATATTTACAGAGTAGATTTACTTTGTTTTGTTTTGTGTTGTTTTTGTCATCTCATCCTCAAAATAAAGGAACAGGAATCAGATGGGATTAAAATAACTCATCTAATTTGCATACTGTGACATCACTTATACATACCTACAGCTACAGAAAGCATTCAAACATCAAAACGTTCAGCTCTGTAAGGATTTTCTGATGTTTGTGGCAATATGTTTGATATTTCTAAATAATTCACAATGACGACATATGCTGGGGGCCGAAATGGGTGCGAGTGCGAGGTCCCGCCCAACGCTGCTTGCAGCTTTAATTTTAACTAGTGCTGTCTCAGTGCTATGATGCACTCTAAATCCTGACTGAAATTCCTCAAATAAATTATTATCGTGGAGAAAATCACACAGCTGGTCTGCGACTACTTTCTCAGTTTCTTTGTGACTCTTTGTCCTCAGGCTACGACCAAGAAATGGCCTCCCTGTTGTTAATGATACATCTTTTTTCACCGCCGCCAGGGGGATTGAAGTCTGCAAAAATTAGTGCATGTGCTGCAGTGTAGAGACCTCTGGTCTTTCATAAGGTAATTAAATTGAGATGTTAACAATAATTTCTCACATGTGACCTTGTTAGCCACATGTGTAAATAAAGGTTGTTAAAAAGGGGATGAGATTGAAATAAAGTCCTTGTAGGCATTTACATCTTACACCAGCCAGTGAGAAGATGTTTGAATATTCACTTTTATAATGTAGTTTTCTCTGTGGCTGCATGTTATTCTTGTGTCAAATTTCAGTTTTCTTGTCTCAATTCTAGTCATGCTGTAGTTTGGAGGAGCATCTCCGCAACCAGCAAGGTCGGCAGCCGTACCTTCTTGCTGTTGGACATCAGAAGAGCAAGATTGACAGCTTCTACATCACCATCGATAAGCATCTCGTCTCATGCCAGGCAAACCGCACCCTTGCGGCATTTGATGACCTTTTTAAAGCACATTTTGTGTTTAATATGTCTTATGATGCTGCATTGTTGAATTTTTACACATTCCTGCAGACAACAATGTATAACATTGATGTGGGGAAAATGAAAGAGTCACCCAGAGTTAGGGAGTTGAGAGCCAGACTGCTTAACCAGCCAGTAGCACTCTCAGTCTGTGAGTAAGAGGCTAAAACAATGCTCATCCATTTCAAGTGTCGGTAACTGTTCCCCAGCAGTCAGTAGTTGGTTTCACATTTAAAAGTTGAACATATTTACTATCCTGAACTTGTTATTTGTAGCATAATGGAGGAAGACATGCCCGTCTTTTGTCAAATAAGTGATATACTTTTGGTTGAAGATCACATTTTTTTTGGCAAACAAGCTATTCACAGAGAATTTAAATTACCATCATCATGCATTCAGAGTATTACAAAGTGATGAAAGGTGTATAAGTATCTGAGCTTAAATTTTATATAGCCTACTGTTTAATATTCAAAGTTCATACAATGTTTCAGATGAAAGTTTATACATTATACCTTCATTCACAGTATTTAAACTGTAGGCTATAACTAAAAGTTAAAAAAGTTTTAAAAAATAAATGTTTTTTTGGAAAATTATTATTATTGTTGGAATTATTATTTTGTAATTCTATAGTTTTAACATTTTTCAGTGTAGATATCTTGACACTTTAGGGAGTGAAACTAACACTACTCTAATGGTACAAAATGTAAGTCAGAGCAGTGTTATTTGTCTAATCCCATAGTGTTGATTTAACTCTGTTTTGTAAATTAAAGAAGGGGCTAGCATCAGGGGCGTTGCTAGGAGTTGAAAACATCAAGGGCTTTAGCCCTAAAGTGGGAACAATTCTTTTGAATAATTCCACCTGATTTTAACGTATTTTGACAAAGAATGAGCACTCGTCTTCTGTTATTGGGTTGCCCAAATTGTTGGTTAAAACCTGTTAAACTCGAAAATCCCCCAACTGGGGGACTTTGAGAACGACTTTCCAAACAGTGTGAAACAATGGACTAATCACGAAGAATATGCTGCACATCAAATTAAACAGCAGAACCTGGGCTACAAGGCGGTATAAACCGTTTTTACATGCCCCAAACACAGCTCAAACAACACCTAGCCTAAATAAATAACAACAAATCAAACTCCATACAGCATCGATATCCTAGGCTTTACCGCGATGCCACGTTATGCAAAACACACACCATTCATCTCAAATGAAAGCAGAGACACTGCTCTTTCCACACATATCCTCCAAAGCACAGAAGAGTAAATTTGCTTAGAACATGGCACTCTTAAATATGTGATTCCGACTGGTCAATCAACAAAATTCTGCGGTGTTTATTTCTTGAGGTATCACCGCTGCCCTGCTGCTCGGGACGCCATAGCAACGGCCTTAGACTGAGGAGCATCAAAATCAGTTAAGGTTAGTCCACACAAGCCAAATAGGATTGGAGTGGCAAAATGCAGCATTTTCAGGTGAGATAATGGAACATGACTGGGAATGGACGTTGCGCGTTGGGGTTCTATTCCCCTGTCGCGAGTTATTTTTCAACAGTCACCGGCTCACTATACATTATCCCTTACTTCACATTTAGATGTGTGTGTGGTCAGTTTGGAGTGGGAAATACATGGAAAAAAATGGAACGGACAATTGTATGTGTGTATACTAAACATCATTAGGGATTTACAGAAACAAAAAGTAAAACATATAGTCATGTACATATGTCATGTAAGCTGGTGTGACGGTGAGTGTGTTGTGTGTTGTGTGCTGCTGTGCTACGTGCGTTGCTGTCTGTTATGCTCCCGTGCCGTGCCCTGGACTTTAAGTTCGAAACGAGGTGCTTTATTAGTAAAAAAAACAACAACAACAACAAAAAAAGGAGGCTTAAAAGATCTGGGGCTATAGCCGGGAATGCCCAGGTCTAAGGACGTCCATGGCCAGGGGTGGACTGGGACTGAAAAACAGCCCTGGACTTTGACTCGGCCCAGCCCACAACAACCGGTGTGCATACGGTATGCGCTTCCTTCTTCTTCAATTTGATTGCCGGCCGGCTGGCTCATAGATATCTATGGGCCGGCTAGCATCCAATTTAAAGGCTGTCACCTAGCAGACTGGACGTGGAACAGTAGATTATCAGGGAGAAAAACAGAAAAAAAAAAAAAAAAACGGTGATGACTGTGTGGCGGCCGCCGGCCGTCCTGGAGTACCGGCTGTTCTGTGATTCTCCAGAACCTCCAGATGGCCAGTCCACCCCTGTCCATGGCTGGCATAGTGTTAACAGTTTGACTATTTCAGAAGTGTTGATTTGACTCTGGAGAGTCAAAGTGTGAAAAAGGTGTTGAAATCAACTCTGTGGGAGTTAATTCAACACTGGACTTTTTGCTGTGTACAGTAACATAAAAATTTTGAGTTCACCAGACACAAAATAAATTTGTCATATTGCCCTTGTCTGACAGGAATTTTATGCCAGTTTAATATAAATATTTTGTTGTTTGAGCATATAATTGTATGTCATATGAACATAAAAACACCTACTTTAAGTTCCATTGAACTATGAAAATTCATTGTGGCAAGCTTAGGTTTTTGAGCCAGGAAGTCCCTTTTATTTCATATCTGCACAGCTTTATCCACACAGGCAGGAGGTCACTAACGTTGTATACGACTTAACTCATTATCTTTTACCACATTAACCACTGTGAAATACATAAACATTAATCACTGTGTAATGGGTAACGTGAGTGATTTACAACACATTTAAACATAGTTTTCTTTGGCTTATGGTCTTGAACACATTGTCTCATGGCATGTTGGGAAACACCACCCATTTAGCCCCAATACGCCACAATATGTCAAGTGCACAATGATAGTGCTGTTTATTGGTCTTAAACTATTGAGGTTAAATCGGCTTTATACATTTTAGTCAAATTAACTCAAAATGTTTTGACTTGCCCACAAAGGATGAGTTTTTGTACATTAAAATGTTGTGTCATGAATTGATTGGGGTTTACAGTGTACAGGGAACTTTGTTTTGTACTTCTCAGGTGTTTTTTATTTTATATTAAATAAACTGTTGCTTAGATTTAGCTGGAAAATCACTGTAAAATAAATAATAAAATACAAAACAATGAAATTTGGACCTAAAAGCTACCATATGTCAAGTCCCCAGCCCTTTGCTATTCCAACTTACAACAGTGCAGGTAAATAAACAGCTGCCCTGTGGAGGCTGCAGGGAGAAAGAGATGGAGAGAGGAGAGGTTTGTTTGTAGACAGAGAGCCAACAGGAGAGGGAGGTGGAGGAGTGTGTGTTTGCACTTAGTGTGTGTGTATGCGTACGCATGTGCCCCATGTGCGTGCAACGAAAGGGGGAGAGCGAAAGAGAGAGAGGGTAGGGGCCGTCTCTTCTACACTGGACCTGTCACGCACAATATTTAGCATGAAGTAAACCCCTCCCCCCCCCCCCCCCCCCCCCCCCCCCCCCCCCCCCCCCCCCCCCCCCCCCCCCNTAATGCTCCCAAATGATCTCTTGTGGTGAGGAGGAAGAATAAGGGCGCCCTGACAGGAACACAACGCCGCCTACCTCATGCAGCATTTAACAAGTCGATATATCCCCCCCACCCCCCCCACCCCCCTACCCCCCTATACTCTGTGCTGGGATCAAGCCTCACTACTCCACAGCCTTCATGTCTGACAGCACAGAGGGAAGAACAAGAACAAGTAGGAAACTGACCGACGCCTTTTCTGACTTTTGGACGCTGCGGGGAACTTTTTGTCCATGTCACCAGCAAACCTGAGTCCAGGACACCCATCAGCCTGTAGCAAAGCTCTTTGCGTTTTCCACGGATTAATTTAACCAGACCGGGATTCGATGTAAGTGCAAGTAACCGCACTTCTCACTCCTCTATCTCTTTCTAACGTCACTTTTTGTCTTAGTGTCTGGAATTCACCAAGCGCTTTTTAAAATTAGTGCGTAAAAGTTGACAAAATCTAGCCGAGATGTAGAGCAGGGGCTTCATTAACTCTTTTAAGATAGGGCTACAGTTTGGAGCTTTCCATACCAGAAACGCTTAGTTCTTCGTGTACAAGTTGAAGTACCAACAATAAGCTTTTAAGGGTTGTGGATTTGGCTTGAAACAAATAGGCTAGAAAAGGAAATTCTGAACAGCAGAATTTACTTTAAGGTGTGCGTCCACGGAGCACATTGTTGTTGTTGATGAGAGGCACCACTTTAGGCACTGTGACATATTTGAAAGTCTGTATCGCATCTTCCATTTAGACAAAAATGATCACCGTGATTTAAAAAATATATCAAAAGAAAACGTTTAATTCAAACAGCAAAAGAGGCTCTGTGGAAAGGCTCCATATAATTTGGGCCTTGCTGAATTTTAACGTTTTAACGTTACATTAATTTAACGTTACATTAATATTAATATTAACATTAATATTAACATTAGGCTACAGTGATGGCGTTTCGGTGACAACAGTTACAAAGTATTCGTACAGCGCCAAATTCTCCGTCCGTCTGTGTGTGAGGAAAAATGGCAAGAACCGTGTGAAGCAGAGCGACCAATCCAACAAAAGCCTATTTTTCCCCGTAGAACTACAGCCTACTGAATTAGGCTATCATGTTTATAGCTTGGCATATTTTCTCCAAAATTCTAAGACTCCGCAGAGGCGGACGTTGTGAAAATATTTGGGAGGTCAAAAATATTTGGAGATGTGGAGGAAATTGATAGGTGGCAGGTGTTTGCCGGGGCCACAGGAGACCGCGGACAAAAAAACAAAGCTGTGAACCCCCTAACACACACACACACACACACACACACACACACACACACACACACACACACACACACACACACACACACACACACACGTCTCGTGAGCGCGCGCAACAAACACACTTCCCCAACTTCTATCTTATGCTTGTAATATTTGCATCCCTATTTCAAAGATTACGAACAGGTCATGTCATTTTTTTGAACATTTTAATATTTATGAGTGACTTTGACATTGGAAACAGCAGTATGACAACAACAATAGCAACAATAATAATAGCAGCAAAAACAACAACTACAGCAACAACAGCAAAATAGCCTAACAACAACAACAATAATAACTATTATTGTTATTATTATTTTTTTTTTTTATTATTAAAATTATTATTATTATTGTTAGTAGTAGTAGTATTATAAAATGAAATAAAATTAAGGTCTACTTTCTAGCTTTTTCTGGATCTTTTAGCAGCATCTTACGGTTTTCCTCAGCGGATGTATATTTTAAAAATAGACCTATGTATATTTCGGTTAATATTGATTTTAAAAATAGTTTCTTATTGTTCACGGCCCGTTGTTGGACCGTGGCTAACCGAATGTGAAATATGGAACCCACTCTGCATTACTCGTCCAAAATAAATGGCCCAAATAAAAATTCTGTCATTTTAGAAATTGTTAAATAAAAAGCGGAGCCCTCAGTGCACGAGTTGTAACCCAGAAATGATATTTTATATTCTTCAATATAAAAAGGCCTGATGCGTATTTTAAGGTTTAGGATACAGTTCCTTGTGCTTAACAATTTACGTTCGTTTTAAAGCTCGCGCTGTTCAAAAAAAAAAATCAAAGGCAGGGCAGAGTTACCTCCAAGAATCACCGGCTTAGATTTCCTCCATCAGGCCTTCAGTTAGTAGCCTCTTTTGCATCTGTTCCCAGGTCAGGACATATGAAAATAAGATTTGTTTAATCGAAATTTACGTTCGGCCTCAGGCTAGAATGTAAATATTTCTTTAAGTGGTTATCACCAACCGTGTGCAACAGAGGCGCTTCCGAAAACCACTGCCCGCTGCGCTGAGAGGCCAGCAAGTTACATCACAGTGCATCTGGATCATGGAATTAAATCACAGAATAACAAGGCATTTCAAACTGCTAAAACACACAAAATGTGCAGATAAAAAATATGCATTTACATAAATTCAAAGCGGTGGACTTGTATTTAATTTCTAGGCCTTATATTTAACTCTTTTAAAACCATTAACTGTGAAAGAAAAACTTATTCTAAATCTTAATTCACATGCTCATAATAGGCTATCGCCGAAACTTTAACGATATTCATCATATCATTTATACTTATACCTTGGACTCATTTAAATCTTCTCCATACATCCTGCATAACATAGGTTGTTATCCTCTTATAGACAGTCAAAATCAGTGAAATACATTTCTTGCTCTACCGTAATAAATTGTTGATATAGAAAGGCTCTGTGTTAATCACTGTTATGGACTTGTATTAGCTAGCACAGCCAATTATTTCCCGTCCGTCTATGCACGGAGGAGTGATTCTGCTGCAGGACTGCCTGCTCCTCACTCCCTCAATCATATGCAAATGGCTGTTATAGGAGGGCAAAAATTAACATCTACAAACATTGGACTGAAATTCCATCTGCCGTCTCTTCGAGGAGGCCCTTAATAAGTTCTCAGGCAGCAAAGTGACACACATCTTAATCAACTCTTAATCCCGGGAATTAATTCTCGACGCGTTTATGAATAATTCCCGGGCTAATGCCTGCAGTCCGTGGAAATGCAACAGACTTCCGCGCGCACCGCCAGATGGACCCGGCAATCTCCCGAAAAATGAGAGGATTTTCCCTCCATTATTATTATTATTATTATTATTATTATTTTATAATCATTATTACTATTATCAGCAGATATATATTTTAATGAAATCGGTGTTACTGAACAGCTGCATATGAAGACCAGAGACTCATCTTGCAGTTGATTTGCGTCCATTTCTAAAAGGAGGCTCTCAGCATTAAGAGGAAACTTACAGTGCCATTCCAGTAGTGTTTTATTTCAGTAAATAAGCACGATACAGCGTGTTGGGTGGATGTGAAGGCAGAAGTGACTGCTTCAGTGCCCCAAGTGCTCCAGGAAATAGCCTGGGCCCTGTGGTAAACTAGATGAAGAGGAGGGTAAAAGCCTAATCAAATCAGCTCAGGTCCATTTTTGATGTTCATGAAGTTCACTCAGGAGTTAGCTCACACTAGGATGTGTAACCACACAGGGAAAGCAACGAATGCACAGCTACCATTTCTGCTTTGGAGTGGCTCAGTGATCCATCTGACTGTCAGCTACTGAGCGCCTCAGCCTGCTTGTTAGCTCAGTGATAGCTTGTTGGCCATATTGAGCTCACAGGGAGGGGGAGAGGGGCTCTTGATTTTGGAAATATAATCATGTGGTGCCCCTGATGTGTGTGTGTGTGTGTGTGTGCCTGTGTGTGTGGCAGGGTGGGGAACAGGGAGGGGGTGGAGGTGGAGGGTACTGACACCTTGTTCTGGACAAAATGACTGGCTTGCATCACCTGCACACCCCTCACTGCCAAGCCGGCCAGCCTCTCAGCACCACACTGACACCAGGCTGTCTGTCCATCCATCACTGTCATGGCAGATTTAGCTCTCAGGACTGGCTCACATTTATAATTCTGACCAAAATACTGGACCTTGCTGCTAGTAGACCTGGACTCTGCCCTCACAAATGGACAGCTGTTGCTCTGTCAGGCCAGTACGCTGACTGAAGTGTTCCAACAGCAACTAGGACCTGTCCTGTGGAGTGTAAAAAAACCCCCAGAGAGATGTCTCAACACACACATACAGCTAAGGTAATGCTGTTTCAAACAAAAATTATGGTCTCCTTTTAATTTGAAAGAGGTAATAACATGTAAGCTGCTTGTGTGTTGACTTCATCTCTCATTGCTTTTTGCTGTACATTTGTGCTGACTTATATTCAACAAAGGGAAAGCTCAGCTTTAGCTTGTTCAAAGGGACATGAAACACTTTGACCTTTCTTAAAATAAGTTAACAGAATCCTTCTGCAAAGATGATCGCATGAAGGTTGGCTGTGTTTGCCAGATCAGTAATTTGCCTCTAACATCGAGCTACAGCTCTATCAGAGGAGGCTTGCTAATATGTCAAATCACACAAATGAGACAAATCAGTGGTGGTTGAACAAGAATCAATCGTTCTTGTTCAACCACACAACAAAGTACTGACAGCAAAGCCAACAAAAGAACTTTAATTAAATTCATTTCAATTCAATTCAACTCAATTCAATTCAATTCCATTTTATTTATAGTGCCCAATATCACAAATAACAATTTACCTCAGAGGGCTTCACAGCATATGACATCCCTCTGTCCTTTGGACCCTCACAGCAGCTAAGGAAAAACTCCTCCAAAAAACCCCTTTAACGGGGGAAAAAAATGGTAGAAACCTCAGGAAGAGCAACTGAGGAGGGATCCCTCTTCCAGGACGGACAGACATGCAATAGTTGTCGTACAGAACAGATCAACATAATAAATTTGCAGTAATTCATAGGACAAAATGATACATAATCAGATGGCGAGACAGAGAGAGAAACTGAGACAGAGAAAGACAGCGCCAGAGAGAGATGCAGGTCAGACAGTAATGACAACAGCTACAATACATTAATTTTAGTAATAATATTATAGTAATAATAACAGTAATTGTGGTAGCATATGTTGTAAGTGTATATTAATATTAAATAGTATATCTATGTGACAATAATGATCATATGTGTATAATAACAGTAGAAGTATGAAATAACAGCAGCAATAGGAGGCATCAGGCAGGACCACGGCAGCGGCACAACCACGACACACAATCCAGGCGTAGCTGCAATACGAGGGAACCTGCCAGACAGTGGAGGACAAATGCAGGTCACATTTTCATGGTACGCTTTTGAAATCCAAAAACGATGAACAAGTGATGAGCAATGAACAAGAGGAAAAGTCCCAAAGAGGGAGACAATAAATGAATTTATTAATTAAATGAATTAAGAGTGGGAATGTGAAAAAATTACACTTTTACCTTACACTTTACAAACAGAAAAAGATACTGAAATTTCTGAATTGAAATGTATTAAGTTCCTTCCCCCATGGCCATTTCACATTGCTGGTACCAAACAAAACTGTGTATACTGTACTGTAAAGACTACACAATGCTCCAGATTGTCAAAATGACATAAAAACTTTATGTTCACTTGACACAAAAACTCATCCCTTGTGAGCTTGACATAATTTTTTATGTTAAGTCAACGATTTTTGGGTTTTGAGTTAATTTGACTAAAATGTATAAAGCTGATTTTGCCTAATAGGTTTCTCAGGATGCCGTGAGACAATGTGTTTAAGGTCATAAGCCAAAGAAAACTGTGTTTAAATGTGTTGTATATCGCTCACGTTACCCTTAACACAGTGATTAATGTTTATGTATTTCACAATGGTTCTAATGGGTTACAGTTACAAGAAAACTGTGTTTAAATGTGAGACAATATATATTTTGATACTTAAATTAAATTAGAAAAATGTTACAAAAATGTGTAATCAATATTTTTATTTTCATATGACATAGAATTAAATGCTCAAACAACAACAACAACAACAACAACAACAACAACAACAACAACAACAACAATCACAAAAACTTATGTTGAACTGATAAAAATTCCAGTCAGACAAGGGTCATGTGACACATTTATTTTGTGTCTGGTGTACTCAACACTTTCATGTTACAGTATTGTGCTAAACTTAAAGTTTTGAGTGCAAGCTGTTTCCAGAAAATTTTAAGTTGAGTGCATTGGGGTTTACAGGTGGATCGAATGGTGGTATTCAAATTATGTACAGGTGTCTCATGTAAAGCCTTGTCTTTGGGGTTTGATAAAATTAGTCCACCATGACCATATATTGGTGAATTTATCTTATTGTATTCTGAGGGAATATGTCCATTTTTCCATTGCAAAAAAATCTGATAAATATTCTACCAGTAAGTGGCCAGGACCAAAATATATGATAATGATTCACATTTGTGGCCTGGCATGACCTCCAACACTCTGAGTCGATATTTATATGTCACGTCTGTTGAGGTGCAACTAAGGAACAAATCAAACTCTTCCAACAAAATCCTGCCCAAATTCGGAAGCTTGTAGTTTTCCACTGTTATTTGGCAAACCCCTATGCCTCTCATCCTGAGAAAGAGGCCTACTGCCTTTCCTGCAAGTTGTGATTTTGGTCTGAGTTTACTTTTCACATCTGTTTACGAAAGCTACAGTTCAACAATGGGTTTTTAATGATTTTTTTTATAACATTGACTTGTGTTGAGTTTTAGGATCCTTATGTGTCCTTGGTGCCTGCTAAACACAGAGGTCATGTCACTATTGTGTTTGGGTGTTTTAATGACCTGAAGAGGATTTTTCATTCTACAGTTTTACAAATAATACATAGTGGGGACGGTGACTCTGACACGTTCAATGAAAGCTTACATTTGCATTAAGACAGCCAGAAGTAAATCAGATTAAAATACAACAGACAATATATAACACAGGGAGAGAATTTTAAATAAATCAAATAATACGCCGCATGTTTTAGGACTTTGAAAAGGATGACTGCGCTCTAAAAGGAGAGTGGCAGATACAAAGTGTATACTGATGATCAAAGAAGACAGAGGGAAATAATGTCATTTCAACAACTTCAAGTGGTGACAGTGAGTCTGGTTCAAGAGTTCAGCCAAATCATACAATCTGTTGTTGTTGTTGGGGGGGGGGGCATACCATGCTCTGTACTCTGCCTCCCCTGCTTCAGATTTAACCCCAGCAGAAGTCACATGACTGGCACACAAAGGACTGGCATGGTGGCAAACAGATGGCAGGGAAACACAGAGGGGGAGCTTATCCTCCGGTGGTGAAGAGAGGTGAGGGGGAGTACACCTTCCCCAGAAATGTTGCTGCTTCTAAAGCTCATATCCACAATGGTAACTACACACAGAGAGATTGACAACAGCCTAACAGTCAGCAAAGATGGTTAAACCTCGGCTCAAAATCTGTGTTTGATTTTCAGAGATGAGGTTTATTGCCTTTTTAAATCTTCGATGACACGGAGTCATTGTAGTATGCGACAGCTTTAAGACTTTCCACTGCACCTGTAAACTTTAGGTGCTACTCACCAGTGTCCTGGAAAATACAAAAGGAGGGTAAACAGTAACACCACACTAAGTTTAGGTGGGCTGAGGCTTCACTTAACACCTCCTTCATCCCTTTTATTCCTCTGTGGATAATTGTTTCAAACATTTGATAAAGTGTTTTGACGTCTTTGATTTTACTGTTGCTTAAGTGTAATGCTTTGCTGTTTAAAAAACTTCAAAGTGTGACTTGACATCACAGATATAGGCTTAATAACAACATGATAACATGCAGCACAATTTTGGATGCATGTCTTATCAAACACAAGAAGTGATTTTACTTTCAAAGTATTAGCCATAAATTTTCAGTTTTTACAGACTGTGTGTGCCCCCCTCCCAACACACACACATATTCTATCTGTCGGTGAAGATTCTCAGTCATCCAGGTCATGGTAATCATAAGTGCTATATCGTAGGCAACTGGACTTGCTTGCGTTTCTTGAAGATGTTTTGCATCTCATCCAAGAAGCTTCTTCAGTTCTTCAGGAACAACCTGAACAACAACCTCTCATCCAAGAAGCTTCTTCAGTTATTCAGTTCTTCTTCTTCTTCAGGAAGCTTCTTGCGAAGAAAGTCCAGTTGCCTACAATATAGCACTTATCATAATCCTTGTGTTAACTGCTCTCTTATAAAAAAAATGACTAGCTATTTTTGGGCTCCACTGAGCAACACTCCGACCTCACTGGCAAGAATTTGGCTTGGCAATGTCATAGTGTATTCTACAGCGATAACTCTATTGCTCTCTCCATGTAGCCCTAAATACAGTAGAGTCAATTCAGGGCAGGTCTTGTTATAGCTGCTTATGTCAGGCTCATATAAAGGGATCAAGATTACAACCACAGCCCAGGGTGAAAGGAAAGATCAAAGAGAAAATAGAAACAGAATGCACTGTCAAATTGAACAATATTTTCCCCACTTAGGAACCTAAATCTATATGGAGTCTTTTTGTTCGGGAGGGTGTACTTAAACTAAAAAGACACACACACACACACACACACACACACAGTGTTGAGTGTTGAGTTAGTTTTTGTTTACATTTTTTTGTAGTACCATAATTGGCTGAATAAATCGGTTGAAATACTAAACTTTGTATAAAAAAATAGAGGAAGCTCCCTGAGGCCCCTCTCAACCCATAAAAGTGCAAAGTAGTTTAGTCTGCACCTGCACTTGGATTTGTCTCTAAACATATAAACCAAGTGAGTGACTGCTTCTGCTGTTGGAGCACCAATGTATACTGTCATGTCTTTCCCCAGACTTTGTATAAAAAAAAAGAAAAAAAAGAAAAGAAAAAAAATCAAAAGGTGCATAAGACTGTTGTGGATCAAGAGAGGAAGGGTGGGAGACCCACAGCGACTGCTAATGCATTGGGCCCAGAATTTGGTGCTACACCCCTGCTAGCAAATAACACAATGATACAGCTACTAATCGTGAAAAATGAAGAATTAGAAATGCTATAAATTACCAAATTATAAATGCAGTTACCCTGCTTAAAATCTTTGATCGTTTTTTTTTTTGTTATTATATCTTAACTAAAATAAGTGCTGTCCTTTCTGTCTTAGATTTGTCTGTTTAAGAGAATATAAACTGAAAAATAATATATTTAGGTATGTTATGTCTGTTACCTAAAAAACATGAAGCTACAGGAGGCTGCAGAACTGTTTAAGGCTCTGTTCTGACAAACTGATGGGATGCCTGTAGCAAAACCCGAAGCAAATAGCATTCGTTTGTTTTCATTGTCTCAGATGAGGGTATTAATTAATACATGAACTCCTCTCCTCACTCATCTGGAGTGTGGCAGCTAGAGATTTCGGTGAGTAACTCAATAGTATGGCGGCTATGGCGGCGCGCTGTACAGTAGTGTAGCGGCTAGGAGCTCTCTCGATAGGTGTCCCATGCTGTTGTGCCGTTGAATAAATCACTACACACTCATGATTGATTCAAAGCCAAATCACCCCAACACACTGTCCCCCGTTATATTGCATTATTTGATTATTAATGTGTTTATTTTGTTATTGTGGTGCCTTGTTTTACTCAGTGACTCATTTATAAATGATTTATTTATTTATTTATGCATATTATGCACTACGGAGGTTTGCACTTTCGTTGCATGCTTGCTCATATAATGACAAATGAAGTTCTTCCTCTAACTCAAAGTGAAATGATAAAAGTGTGTGGGGACAAATAGTGCACAGGACCTGCAGTACTCCTCTAACAGCAAAATGATCATTGTCATCTGCAGCCTACCTTTTACAAAGATTCTTAGGTTATTACTCAAAATATCACAGGAAGCGAGACACACGATCACACAAATGAATCCTTCTAAACGACATAGGAATAGTGACAGAGCAGATCAGGTTCATAAGCAATAATTACGCTTTTCCTTATTAAATTATAGAAATATTTCTCGAGTTATTTAAAATGATCTGAAATATAATAGAAAACACAACATGATAATGTAAACTGTATGCACATGAAAACTCAAACATTGTAGTGGAGAGAGGGGAACGCTAAAATGAGGCTGTGGGGATGCTGTGACACCAGATTATAATTATGATATTAATACGGTATTAAATTTGCTCCTATGCGACAGGAACAATACGGCCTGACATCGGCCGTATTTACATGATTTGACATGGTCATGAAGGGTTCGCGGCTGCACTTAGCTCTGAGTGTGTTGGGAGGGTGAAGCCTGACCTGTCTGTGTGTTTGTCTGCAGAACCTGGTTATGGATTTTAACCTGCTGACGGACAGTGAAGCCCGCAGCCCAGCGCTGTCGCTCTCCGACTCTGGGACTCCGCAGCACGACCAGGGATGTAAAGGCCAGGACAACAGCGGTCAGTTCACACCGAACATTGTGCATTGTTCATGCATCTTTATGTCTGTCAGTCTGGGCTCATGTTCCGTGGAGCTCTCCCAGTGCACCACTGCATCAAAATAAAATTTTCTGGAAAGAGGAAGAAAAAGATAAATGGGCTAAATATGAAAATAGCCTTTGGAGTGATTCCGTGCACGCAGAAACATGCAGCCTTAGGCGTATCACACAAAGAAAACGAGGAAACGACAATGAAACATCCAATGATAATAATAATACTAATAATTATAATAATAATAATAATGATGATGATGATGATGATGATGATCGGGAGAAGCCTAAGCATTTCTGCACAATAGCATCAACAAATGATGGAGGCCAATTGTCTCCAAAACAAACAGTAATCAGTCACATCAGTCAGTCTGCAGAGAGTCTTGATCCTGAAAACAGAGCCTGTTAAATTGTAAATCGGTTTCTCTGGCGCTGTGACAGGCGCAGGTGATGGTCTGTCGTCTAATAACATCAACTCAATTTAATTTGAATAGATTAATCGCGAAAAAATTATTTCTCTTGAGAGCATCAGACTCAGCGGCTCCAGTTGATTCAGCACACTTTAACATCCAGAATTAAAAATCCAGACTGAATAGTCAGTTTGATCGTCTGGGTATTCCACTCATATAATCATCAACAAACTAATACATCGGAATGAAAGAAAGAAGAGATTATGTTTTGAATAATTTGTCAAAAGGTCCACTTGCATGCTTTTTCAGGGGTCTTTCAACTGCATGTCACGGCCTTCATGAATGGATTTTGCTTTGTTGTCACATAAATGCTGACTGTTGATTGGTGGAATAATACTAGGCCTCTTTTATTTCTTGTCTGATTGTAAGCTTTACTCTCAGCTTTTGTAAACTCAGTTTACATAACTGACCATGTGAGTTTGTCCCAGCCATGGAGCGTCATGTGACAAATAATCACCTGGATGGATTTTCCAAACTCTGGCTAACTTCTCCATATATTGTACATATTCACCCACCCACGTATTAGATAGATATATCTATATCTATCTGTGTGTGTGTGTGTGTGTTTATGTGTGTGTAACCCAACATAATCGCTAAACTCAGTCTTAACAAACTGTCAAACACAAACTATTTAGGATAGAAATGTAGTGTAAAATACTTTGGTGTGTCTCCTGCTGCGGTCTTCCCAAGGACCACTCACTTAACTCATTTAGCCCTAAAGAAGTGAGTCTGAGTGAAACTCAGCTGCTGTCTGCAAACTCTTTCTCTAATTGGACTTTAAGTTTTTTTTTATTGGGCCTAAATGTCAAAGTGATTCTATGAATAAAGGCCCAGACAGTATGTGTTAGCACAGCAGAGAAAAACATGACTCATACTCTATCACAGTCGCTTATCTTTTGTACTGACGATGGAATTCCAATTCTAATTAATGTGTTATCAAATCTGTTTTCACAATAAAAGCCTTAAATATTGTTGAATTTGTGCACGAAAAACACAACGCAAACACAATTTGAATAAAATAAAGGAATGTTCCTCTTTTGCGAAAATAAGAAAAAACCCATCTAATAATGTGGTTAAACCTTCTGTAAATAAAAACCTACACATGGTGGGTATTCTATAAGCCCACTAGTATTTTGAGATTTAATATGTTCAAATGTGATAACTTTTCATCCAGAAAATAATGAATAATTAAATGTTTCAGTATTTATCCCTCCACAATTAATTGCTGGCTGTGTGGAAATAATTTGTACAAATTTAAATGTATTTGTACAGTTACAGAGACCTTTACTCTGATAATGAATCGAAATAACTTGTATTTTCTCCAGTATTTTCCCTCTGAAATCAGATAAACAATATTGACGGAATATTAGTCCTGAATCCACAATGGATTTGATTTGAAAGATTATAAATGCCTTTCTTACAGTTTATTGTTGGTTTTTGTTCTCCTTTATAATGAACAAAAATACAAGCTCAAATCTGGACTGGGTTATGCTGATGTGTAATGTGGCTGCCACACCTTACCACACCAAGCTGACGCCCATGCCACAGGCATGGACGTGTTCTATCTCACACCCATGAGTGAATGACCTGAGTGTGTCTCTTTAGAAGAAGCTTTGTATCTGAAAAAAAGGTGCAGCTCCTGTAAAAACCGACTTTGATTTTACCCGTGAGAGCAAGTTTGGCAGCCAGCATTTCAGAGCTCTCACCTGGACTAAATATGTATGTGATAGTCCATGTAGTCTCTCAGTCATGACAGCTTTTTTTTTTTTTTTCTGTGAACATAATCTGAATTATGCTGTTTTTCCACATGCTGAAAAGTGATTTGGTTAAAAGCCTCTTGGAGTTGTTTTTCTGATTAAAGCTCTCTGAGAAGCTGACCTGGAACGGCTCTGTCATGTCGGCACATTATCAGTCAGATTGCTCCTATTGTTGGTCAGCGCGCCACTCTAAAAAGGACTGCCCTTTCCTCAGTATTGTGTTATAGACTTTGGCCTTAAGTGACAGCTTACCCAGTGTCAGTTTACTGCCAGATAACAGCCTCGGCCTGGCCCTTATTGGTTTTGCCGGCGGCCCTGTGGAGCCTCTTTTTAAACCCTGCTGATCATTTCGAACTGCTCCGAGAGCTAAGCCCTCGCCAAACAGAGCCCAACTTGCCCCAGTCACAAAAGCCTGATCCGCAGGATTAGCTGGCCAACTAATTTCACTTCTTTCTGTGAGGTCCTCAAATTGCGGGAGTCAGATCTGGCAGAGAGAAGCCCTGGCAGACATAACATGGATGTGTGGTCGTTTAAACTCACTGTGCTGGGGGCCAAATGCAATCACTCACTGCCCCTGCACATCTTTGAATGCAGTGCAATGCAGTGTTTGAAATCATTCTCTCTTGGTGATGTCACACCCATGCTTGTTATTTTCCAGCATGTGGGATGGAGGGATTTCAGATGATGTTTGATCTGACAATAATATCCAGTCAGTTTCAGCAGGGGTTGGATAGTACTGCTCTGCCTCTCTATCCAGAATTCAGCCAGTTAGACTCTACTGGAGCTCTGCTTTTAGGTGCTTCTTGGCAAGTTCGAGTGTGTATATATGCTTTTATTTAATGCAATGAATGAAATGATAATTCCCTAACAATAATTCCCTAGAAAGAAACTAATAAGTTACTGTTATTTCTTAGTTTCTTTTGAAGAACTATGAAATCTGGTGGTAATTATAAGGAAAGTGGATACAGTGTTATAAATCCATGTCCATTAAATTAACTTCAGTTCATTTCTACCTGTCTCTATGGTCTTTTACTCAAAGCTCAATGGGCCAGGTGAAACTCAACAGACAGAGCACAGAGTTCAAGAATTGTGGAGAATAAAATTTCCAGTTAAAAGAGAATAGTCATTATTGTAAATTCTAATATATATTTAGTTTAAAGTGATTGCTTTTCAATTATTAAGCTTGGGTGGAATTCTTTCAAGGCTAATTTCCACAACAATTCCAGATATGACGTGCAAGTTACCCTGAGTGTGCTGGTTGTTGACATTCTGGGATGCCGTGTCAACTTCAGCCTGTTAGATGCAACTACTTCCAATGCCTTAACTTTAGTAATTGTCCAGCCACGTTTTCCTGACTGGCTGTGTGTCATGCTTACATGAAAGGACAGCTTCACTGATCAAGCGCTGATTTTCGACGACTTTGGGGTGAGACTGGGTTGACTAAATACATTTAGTGTAGTTAAGTAAAAAGGTTGAGGTACTTAACTTCAGTTCTCCCATTTGATACTACTCTATACTTTTACTCCACAACATTTCAGAGTGAACTATTGACAGCAGCAGTAATTACTATAGAGTTGTTTTGGGTTTTTTTTTACATTAACTTCAACAATGATATGAACACCTCTTCCACCACCTGGTTCTTACAAACTCAAATAAATTATTGTGTGAACACAGAGTTAAGAACACACCTCTCTATAATTAGCACTACAGTACACTACCGTGATATCACCCATTGGTCTCTGGACTCCCATTTCGAAGCCTCCAGTTCGTCATTTCAGCTGTCGCCATCTTGTTTTTTTGGAACCAGAAGTGATCTGACTGAGAAACTGAGGACACTATCACCAGACAGATTGTCACTTAATTATGTGTGACCTTAAGTCTTTATAAAATGTAAATGGGTGAGTTATACATAGTTTTCATGAATGTTGAAATTAGCTATAGAGACCAAAAGTGTTTTTTGTATCAGGCTGAAAACATGTTTATTTCTGCTGTAAATCTAGACATTTTAACATGGGGGTCTGTATGGACTGACTAAGTCAGTCTGGAGCCAGCCTCAAGTGGTCATTTAAGCACTGCAGTTTTTAGCACTTCTGTGTTGCCTTCATTTTTTAGCATTAGAGGTTGCCGCTTGGTGAATATATTCTTTTTGGTAAAAAGCTGAGAAAGTATGTACAATATAACATTCATTCTGTTACTTTGGATCTTTTGATTGTGCAGGAATGCCTTCCTTTGTCATATATCTGGACAACATGGGTCAGCAAAGCCACTGGGAGTACAGTATTTATAGACTTTAGTTTTTAGTACTTTTCAACTTCAGTTCAAAAGATTTGTTAGATAAGCAATTAAATAGTAAGTAATTAATATAGTTGCATTATTAATTACATTTTTAATGGGGTAACTTGTAATCTTTAATATATTACATTTCAAAAGTAACTTTTTGAACACTGAGCCAATATGACATCATCTTGACCATCTCCATCTTGGATTTTTGCAGCCAGAGGTGACCATATTTGGATGGGTTGGTGGAGGTCTAGAGAAGCAAGGGGTGGATCTCACTGAGAGCCTGAAGACACTGTCCATATATTACAGTGGATAAATACAAATTGTGCATTTCATGGGAAAGCATGACATTTCTAACATAGTTGGTACATACCTTAAGATTTGACCTCTGAGGGGTGTGAGAGGTTAAATCCAAGATGGCTGCCAGTCCATCAAGTCTGATGTTAAAACCCATTTATTTTTAAACTAAACATTGTAGGAAAACATTTAAGGTGTCATTTCCAACTAAGTTGGGGATGCCCATTCATTTGGTCATACTTTTCAGATCCCCAGAACCAAAAAATCAAATAAGACAATGGTGTTCAGATGAGACATATGTTGAAAATCTTGACTCATTTCATGTTTTTGTAACAGGTGGTGCAGGGACAGGAAAGTCACCCTGAAAACATTTGTGTATTGTTATCTCCCCTGAATAGCATTGCTGCATACAATTTACATGTGTCACCCACACCTTTGGGTGAGGAAAACATAAACAGTTTGCATGCCAAATACACTAATCTGCAAATTTCAGATGATGAAATATCCATGGTTACTCATAAACTGATGGCATATATCCATCCATCCATTTTCATCCATTTATCCGGGGTCGGGTCGCAGGGGCAACCCCCCCAAAGCACCCCAGACATCCCTCTTCCCAGCAACGCTTTCCAGCTCCTCCTGGGGGGACTCCCAGGCATTACCAGGCCAGATGAGATATATGATCCTTCCGGGGCCTCCTACCAGTGGGACATGTCCAAAACACCTCCAGTGGGAGGCACCTAGGAGGCATCCTGATCAGACGCCCGAACCACCTCTACTGACCCCTTTCAATGTGAAGGAGCAGCGGCTCTACTCCTAGCTCCCTCCAGATGTCTGAGCTCCTTACCCTATCTCTAAGGCTGAGCCCAGCCATCTCATGGAGGAAACTCATTTCAGCCACTTGTATCTGCGATCTCATTCTTTTGGTCACTACTCAGGGCTCATGACCATAGGTGAGGGTTGGGACATAGATGGACCAGTAAAAAGAAAGCTTCGCCTGCGGCTCAGCTCCCTCTTCACCATGAGCTCACAAGTGTGCACAAGTGAGGATAGAATGGCATATATTAATGGCAGATCACAGCAGATCAAACAATGTGGTGATTTTTCACCAGTCAGTAATGTAAGTATGGTTGCTGATGGAATTTTGTCCCATTTTTCCAGCTACTGTCTGTTGATGATGGAGGCATTAACCTGTGGTGTAATCTATTTAGTGCTGTCAAGTTAAAGACACGTGTGCCAGTGAAAGATTATGAATGCATGCAAAGAGAAATAAAAACCAACCCCAGATCTCCTTTGACATTTTCACCACTGTATGCAGTTACAGTTTACATCCATGCCTGTTCAGACTAATATGCAGCCAAGGCAGTAGACAATACTTCAAATATAGATGTCACTGAAAAGAAGTTAAACATTCTAAAACATGGGTGCTTCATACGCATCTTCCCCTCAGCAGCACAGAAGATCTGTACAGTCAGCACATATTCAAGATAGACACCCAAGATTAGTGTCACCAATTTACTATCTATCCAAATGCCTTCCTTCTGTTCCTGAGATATAATACCGAATAATGGCCAGAAAAGTGTTTTTGCAGAGCATTATGATGTCACAGTGATGTTAACCCTCAACCTTTTGAAGATATGGGATAGATTCGAGCAGCGCAACCCGAGGCGCACTCAGTTTGGTAGTTTGGCAGACCGAGGTGCACTGAGATGGGTGTGGCAGCGCAGCAGGGGGAGGTGTCGACAGATCCAGCTTGGCGCAGTGACAGTTTCGTGCCAAAAGGCTTCGCCGAAGGTGCGCTAAAAGCTCGC
>NC_065524.1:674138-690064 GCF_006386435.1 Epinephelus moara
AGTGAGACTGCGAGAGAGAAAGAGAGAGTGCGCGTACGAGAGACACGCAACATTGATTTACAATTGTGGTGACCTCCTCCCAGGCTACCTTTGCATCATCAGCCCGTGGTGGTCTGCTCGCAGTTCCGTATATTCGGACACTGTGAGCAGACCTCCCGGACCAAAACATCAGTTTCCTCCTGGGGTCCGTCTGACACTGCTGCTCTCTTCTGCCATGGCAAATTGAGTAAACTCTCATCACACCTTCGTGCGGCGCATTTAAAGGCGAGGAGAGGGGCTCATTTGATTGGAGTGATGTGTGTAAAACCCACTCCACGCCTTCTCTCCTCCCTCTTTCCGACTTGCGCAGGTAGGAGGGACGGAGGTGGGAAAGAGGAGTAGCTGTGCCAGGCGCACGGTGTGCCAAACTTGCAAAATCCGCCTGGCCACACCCAGTTGGCGAAGCGCAGGTGCGCTGCGCCCCCGCCTCGCCCGGTCTGCGAAACTAGAGCCCTTAGTAGTTGACGTTGAAGTTCCTCATACAGCAGCAAAACCCTACAATGGTTGCTTTGCATACCCAACAAAATGATGTTTGCATGAACAGTGCAGACAGTCTGATGTACAACATTTTAAAGTAGCGCATATTATATCAGTTTAGAATGTTTATTGTATGAGTGTGTGACTTTCAACGTAGTAAAAGCAGTGATTTACAGACTACTCTTGTCCCATGTCTTTGTTTAAAGAACATTAAGGAGAGTTACTTGATTGGCTGGATCCACTAAGTAACACGATTACCATCATGGGAGATTTTAATGACGACATTCGTAAAACATCAATTACCCTGAAATACATAACAGACAAAGGGCATGTTTAGGTTGTCAAAGAACCTACACAGAAAAAGAAATGTAATCATGTGTATGTGAAAATGACAGTATGATGTAGAATCAATAGTGTTGCAGACATATCAGTGATCGTAAGAGGACTGTTTGCTATATTACATGAAGAACTTTTTACAGTGTTTAGGGAGAATAACCCCAGAATTTTAATAACTGTAGGTTTAACTCCTGTGTTCTGCTTTGTTTGGCAGAGGAGGCAGAGAGAGGGTTCAGAGAAAGAAGAAGATATACTTTATTAATCCCTGAGGGGATATTCAATTTTTTTTACTCTGTTGTCATATACACACAGGCCCAAAATACACACACATGCACAAACAGGACCTATATATGCATTACATGGACAGATGTCAGAGTGAGGAGGCTGCCTTGGACAGGCGCCCCAAGCAGTTGGGGGTTAGGTGCCTTGCTCAAGGACCTCTCTAGCTACCAGTCCACACTTCATATTTGGTCCACGTGGGGACTTGAACTGGCAACCCTCCCGTTTTTCACATAACCATATTCAATTTTTGTTAATAACATTATTGCCTCTATGAGTTCCTGTATGTTTTTTAATGTGTGTTCAATGTGAAAAATGAATTAACAAATTTTTCTTTTCCTGTATTACAACAGCATTTATAACTAAAACATGTATTGACAAACACTAAAAAATAGCACTGCACTAATTACAAAAACAGTGACACCACTTGGGGTTCATTTGCAGATTTCAACTTATTGCTTACTTTTTTGGTAAATTTTTACCTTAACATTGACATTAATGCATTTTCATTGACTTCTGTCAATCTCAAATGAATGGGCATCCCCACTTTGGTTGGAAATTAAGTCTTTTTTCTATACTGAATTATTAAAAATTAAAGGCCTTTGTACATTAGACCTGGGGGACTGGTGGCCATCTTGATTTTGACCTCTCACAGCCCTTAGAGGTCAAATCTGACTTCTGAATCTGAAAATAAACTTCATGGTCTGTGTTTACTATGCTAGAAATGTCATGCTTTTCACACAAAATGCACTATTGTTACAATATGAGAGCTTATCCGTAGCACTAATAGACAGCCTGTACCTTGACGCGGCCACGCCCTTAATTATAGATAACTTTAAGCCTTAATAAAGTTTATCGGGTCAGTTATATAAAAATTCACCACCTTTACAGTTGTAACTAATGTTGAAATTAGCTATAGAGACCAAAACTGTTTTTGTACCAGGCTGTAAACCTGTTAATTTCTGCTGTAAAGTTGGGCATTTTAACATGGGGGTCTATGGGGATTGACTCGCTCTAGGAGCCGGCCATTAGAGGAGCTGCAGTTTTTGGTACTTCCACACTGACTGCGTTTTTCAGCTCAAGAGGTTGTCGCTTGGTATTCAACTGCCTGTAGACCCTTGGTCCACTGTACGGCACTTAGTTAGTGGTAATTTGATTGACTGCAGATATATTTGTTAAAGGGTCAAGGGCGTAGGATTTAGTGGCATCTAGTGGTGAGGTTCTCTAGCATGCCAAGTGTGAAGGAGAACTATAGTGGTCAACATGAAAATGTGATAATGCAAAATTGCAAATGGCCCTATCCAGAGTCAGTGTTTGGTTTGTCTGTTCTGGGCCACTGTAAAAACAACATTGCAGAGTGCGTGGGAGAGGACATGCTAGGTTAAATATTAAGTGTAAGTGTTTTATAAGTGTTTTGCAGGTTGCAAACGTGAGGCCCACCGTGCTGCTACTCCATTGTTTACCAGCTGTAAACTTGTTTTCGCGACCACCACAGAAGGCCTGCCTCTAAAATCATTTGACAGGACAATGGAAAAAAAGCAGAGATGACGTGGGACACTTTTCTTCTCTGAGTTGAAGTTTTTTCAACTCAAGGAATTCAGAGTGCACCGGCAAAAACACTAGGTGCCTAGAGGGCAGAAACGCGAGGTGTGTAGCAGCACAAAAACAGCGTGCAAAAAGCTTCAATGTCATTGAAAACAATTGCAAAAAGCTGCTTCCAGCTATGTATATATATATATATATATATATATATGTATATCTGTGTGTGGGTGTGTGTGTGTGTATAGGGTCAGTTGGCACCCACAGCTTCTTTTTGTCTCCCAGAGTGTAGTGCAATGTGACAATAAACTGATGAACAAAATCAGCACACATCAGTTTGTAGGTGTAACAACATATTTTTCCCCTTGTTTAATAATGACATGTGCCTTAAAACCAATGACACTGAGATATTCCACATCTACAATGTATGCATTTCTATAATCTTTAAGTACAGTTATCTTTAAATGACCCAGTGATGCATTTTGTTCTCATTGGTGTAACTTGTTATTTTGCGTACTCTCATCTATCTTCCCACTGAAGCTGCACTTCCCAGTATCCTTAAAAATTTTTTTTTTCCTTCTGTAGACACAGAGAAATCCCACCAGAACCAGCTGGATGAGTCCAGTGCTGAGGACGGCTCTCTGAAGAAGAAGCAGCGGCGGCAGAGGACTCACTTCACTAGTCAGCAGCTCCAAGAGCTGGAGGCCACCTTCCAAAGAAACCGCTATCCCGACATGAGCACCAGAGAGGAAATCGCAGTGTGGACCAACCTCACTGAGGCACGAGTCAGGGTGAGTACACACACTCTGCCATGGTCCCACTGGAACCGAGAACCCTGATCATATCTTTATTACAGCAGGTGATTTCAGTGATGAGCTCCTCCTCTCTGGTTGAAGGTGTGCTAAGCAGCACAACACAGTGTAGTTTTAGTTAAAGGTGTTGTTGTGTTTACGCTGCCCCTAAGTGGCCAAAAAGTCTATTCATGCATGTTTAAAGCTTTTTTGATGCTTCAAAGATAATAGGGATTTTAAATGTTTTTCAAGTTAGATCGAATCTGTTGATAACCAAAGTTTTAATCAGATTTCAAAATCTTTTAATCTGGCTATTACCACACAAACCTAAGAAGAAATATAGACAGAATTAAAGGTTATAGTCAGCCAGTGTAATCAGTTTTGTTCGTACTTTACAAGAGCTAGCTTAGAGTTCAGTTCTCACAGATTAAAATGAACTTGTTCCTGTTCATAGTTCGTAATTGTATTTTGAGCTAAGTTCAAAGTCCTAAAAAATGGACTAGTTTACATCTATTTCTTCTATTTTTAATGAGCTGCTCTAAGCTATTTTTTTTTTTATAAAACTTTCCCCAACCCGTCCCGTCTATCCCCAGCCCCAGTTATTACCAATGCCCACTTCCCAAATGAAATGAATGATTGTATACTGAATCACAGACACAGATGACATTTGAAAGACAAGAAGAACCACTGTGAGTATATGTTTTACCACTTAACCTGGTCAGAATCCAGTTATGTAAAAAATTATTATTATATTGTAATGGTGGACTTCTACTCTAAATGCACTCATAAATAATTTGCAAAAACAAAAAGTTATGATTGGTTGATTAGGTTTTTTTTTAGTAGTCTTAACAGACCTTTTTCAACAAAAAAGATGCATTTATTAATTTTAATAAATGGTCTACTCATTTCAGTGATTAAAGTGATACTTTAAAAGAAATTGCACATTATATTTTGTATTGTATTTGTCGTCACGACTCAACCTATCCTAACTTTAAACTTTTTTTTAAAGTATCTCCAGAAAACAGTATGTTGAAAACTAAAATAAATAAATAAATAAAATAAATATTCTGTGGACATAATCAATAAATTCCTCATAAATTCAAATGCCCCAAAGCGAGCTGGTACGGGCTCCACCACTGGCTTCATTACAGCTGTTACAAGAGAAAGATGTGCTATGATTTTAGCTCTGCAGAACACACCATTTAGAGAAAGCAGTACTGGAGGAAAAAAGAACAGGACTTTGCAGCTGTCGGCTTGTGATCTCACCCCTTGGTAATGATTTCTTGTGATCAACTTCAACTTGTTTTTTTTATTTAGACCCGGTGGGCACAATTAATTTGCATTTTAATATGTTTTTTTTTCATTGGAAACTGTACTGATTTGTTTATAAAAGTCCTTCAAATATCTGGCTTCAGCAGTACTAGTAGCTGTGGTGTCTATTGTACCATTAGCATTAGCTGTGTTGGTGTTGTGTTGTGTCATTGTGATATTAGCTGTCATGAGATTGACCCCTGCTAAAGCACAAGTTCATAAGTTGCAAACTGAGCTCTTTTAGTGTGTTTAAAGCCAATCCCAACCATTTTTTATAGGCCTCAGTTACTGTATATTCTATACATAAGTTTACTGTGATGTAACTAGGGAAAAAGTATCCAATATAATACCTAAATGGTTAGAGAATAAAAGGGCAAAAACTTTCCATGAAGTGTCCTACTAAAGCTTTAGTTCACACACTAAATGTAAATGTCAAAGGTGCAGCAGGGTGGCCACACCCAGTGGTTTGGTCATTGTAACTATATGGAGCAGGAGGACACACATTCTGATGGATGATAAAACAATCGCTGGCCTGCCTTAGTAGTGGATCAAATTAATGTTGGCTGGATGAAAGGTCACATAGCACACACTCTTGGTTGTTATTTTGAAAGGACAACAGACTACACATGGTCTCGTCCTTAATGTCTCTCTGTGGCCTGTCCAACCCCTACATGCAGGCAGATTAATACATGCCCAAAATACTTCACCTGTCAGCTTGATTCACGTGATTTGTCACAGAGCTGCTGTTAATCATCAAAGCTGCGACATGATGGAACAAAGTGACAACACTCAGTCGACGGTCCTGCAGTGGAGAATGTTTTTTTGTTTCTTTTTTAATTTTATATACTTTATTAATCCCCAAGGGGAAATTCAATTTTTCACTCTGTTTGTCAATTACACACAGGTCCAAACACACACATGCACAAACTGGACCTATACATGCACTAAGAGGAGAGATGTCAGGGTGGGCTGGCAGGCGGGGATGGTGACAGGCTGACAGGCGCTCCGGGCGGTTGGGGGGTTCGGTGCCTTGCTCAGGGGCACCTCGGCAGTGCCCAGGAGGTGAACTGGCACCTCTCCAGCTACCAGTCCACGCTCCATATTTTTGGTCTGGACGGGGACTTGAACAGGCGACCTTCCGGTTCCCAACCCAAGTCCCTATGGACTGAGCTACTGCCGCCGTTGTCTGCTATACAGACTGTAAAGAACTACAAAGCAACTGTGTGATTTTAAAAATGACTTTACTTGACTTGACTCATTCATTTTGAATGAGTGTTAGCCTCCAAGTTGCTGAAAAGACAGCAATGACTAGCTAGAACACAACCGAAGAGTGTTCTGCAGCTTTGAAGGCATCATGCCAAGGTGACACACCATTCACCATCCCCTCCACCTCCTGATGACAAAGTCAGCTCATATATTACGCCACTTTAGAAACCTTGATATGATGCGAATGAAATGTACAAATGTAACATATTTGTGATTTGCAGAAATGTATGAAACATTTTCTTCTGGCAGCTGGGCTTATGCCAGAGACCGGCACAAATACATCAAATAGTATCTTGTCACAAATTACAAATACTCATTTTGCACAATGAACGAATATTACATACACTGAAAAGTATTGTATTTCATGTCTCCATCTGCTGGTGGGCCATCACAATAAGAGTATGCATGTATAATATGATGTTAACTCCACTACAGAAGAGACTTTATGATCACTAAAATTAGGAGGGAAAAAAGTGGTTATATCGATATTGGTTATTTGCCAAATAAGTTGTAATATATTGGCATATTGGATACCGCCAAAAAATCCAATATCGTGCATTTTACTTGTAGCATAATGTGATGATGTCATTGCATGTGGACAACGTGATGGCACAAAAGAAAGAAGTCTTAGCTTTCTGCTGCAGAAAGAATAAATGCTCTGCTCCTGAAGTTTTTTTTTTTTTTTTTTTTTTTTTATTTTGGACTGATTTTAATCAGGATTATAACTTTTCAGAGGGATAAATATTTCAAATACTCAAATACGAGCCCTTAAAGTATTTTGTTACAAATTACATCTTACTTTTTGTGTCCTGCAAAATTCAAATTACAAAATACTCAAATGTAACTAAAAAGTTTTTTAGTGACCATACTGCCTATTTCTGGCTGACCCTGTATGTGTTCTGGTCTACAGCCCTGCTAATGGCAGTGCTGTGGCACAGCAGGGCTTTGACCTACACACATTTATTTAAATACCTTGGTGGGTGGTAAAAGTTAAGCAATGTAGCTCCACTATCATTTCCCAACAGTTTAATCTAGCTATATTAACAAGTATCATCTATTATGGGAAAAATTATTGTAGAAGTAGGCTACAAGTAGCCCACTGTGGTATATTAAGCAACCGACTTGCCCATACGACGCTGGCATATGTTCAAATGCAGTTTTTCATCATTAATCTTTTTATGCATGATTATTCCTACAATATCTGAGAAAACATATCACAGTAAGGTTAAGGTAATTAATTAAATTTATATAAACAATCAATCAAATGGCTGTGTGTGATGTAAACATTAAAATGAATACAAATATGAAAATAAAATAAAAATATGACTGATGAATGTTATGGACCTCTATGTCTGCGTGTTATGGAAAGAGGCAACTGTTTGCTAGCAGTCTGCTAACTGTTTGCTAGCACGTGAATGAGGTGATAATATATCAGGTGTTGTGTTTACAGCCTTTTACACCAGGGGCCAAAAAATTAATAAATACATGTCTAAGGTTCGGCAATGTGTTACTTCCACACCCTTCACTTTCCTTACTAAATGTCACACTACTTCATGTGTAGATTGGACATTATTCCAACAGAGACTGGACTGATATCAAGGGCCATGGCACAAAAATGAAAAAATATTTTTTGCATATTTTGAAGGTGATGTTGTGTAGTGGAAGCCCTTATGATATGCTGACATCACCAAGAATGCTTAACCTACATTTGAAATGAGTGCCAGAGTTATCTACATTTCTCCATCAGGAGCTGGGAACCTCAAACATGTCATTCAGAATACAGCATGCCTGTTGGGATGTCTCATTTTCTGAGCCACTGACAGGCAATATACTGTACTTAAAACACATCACTAACAGAAGTCTTGATTCTTTGATTTCAATTTACATAAAATATATATCAATGCTTTTTTTTTTAAAAAAAAAGTAACTTGATCTCCTTCTCGTTCAGTCCTGACCATTTCACAGTTTGACATATGAATGTGGCTGCAGTTGAGCCAGTAAATAACCTTGACGTTCAGCCTTTTCACAAACCTTCTAACAGCATTGCCTTTGAGTCAAGGTAAAGATTGGATAGCTTCTGTCCTCAGGCCTGGGGTTTCCCCTACTGTCACTGGGTGGAATGGAAAACTCAGAGTCATGCACTTTATGCTCATATTAATGGTCAACAGCATTCTGTTACTATAATAACAGAGGGTTGGATGATACACAGCATGTATGCCAAGGAAGCAGAGCGGCGGCTGAGTATCAACAAAGAAAACGCCTGTAAAAGTTTCATGAGGATTAAAGGGATAAAACATTTGATAGCAAATTATTTTAGTGCAAAGCAAATGCATACAGATGATAAGGAGACTTTTTGTCCTCATCTGTCTAATTCAGAGCCAAAGTTTGTCCATAACTTTACACCAAGAGGAACTTTGCATAGTTTTCATTTCTAAAAAGCTTCAATTTACATTTTCCACTAAAGCTTTAATCCATTTCATATCTTTCAAATATAGGACCACAAAATGACAAATGTGAAGATTGCCCTTCCCTGACATTTCTTTCATTGGGATCTCACTATTCAAATAAGTCAATGATTAGTTTTAATAAGCCTTGCCTAATATAACTGTTTGATGATACACTTCAACTTACTTTCTGGGATCATTATGTCTTTCAAAAATTCTAGAGACATATGCACACAATATTACTGAAATGACTTTAGAGGGATAGGATACTCTAACTGGATGTGATTTAGAATTAGAGTTTATTGACTCCTGACACTTTATGACATTTGAAAATAACTTCTTCAGTCACTCTATTTTTTTCTTGTGTGCAAAAATAACATAAGTCCATATAAGAGATGAAATATCCCGTGCCTCATAATAACAAGTGGGCAAAATGGTTGGTCTGCTACTTAAGCATTACTGACTGGCTATATCCAGGTCAGTGATTTTACTCACAATTCCATATGTCAGCTTTCAAACTTACCTTCCTAGCAGCTTTTAATGGTGTGTGTATGTGTGACTGAGTGAGGCCCACAATTACAATTCAACCCCTATTACCTTGACAGATGCACTGCTGGCTTCATAATTACAGAGGCTTACTGTACACATAAGTTTACTTTTGTAGTTTTGGCCATCGTTCCTACTGTGCTCATCAGTTACAGTAGAGATATACAAAAGCTGCCACATCACAACAACCAGAAAAACTGCTAAATTTCTATATTCATTCCTTAAAGGAACAGCAAGTAGGGTTTAGGGGGATGTATTTGCAGAAATTGAATATAATATAATAAGTATGTTCTCTTTAGTGTATAATTACCTGAAAATAAGAATTGTTGTGCTTTCTTCACCTTAGAAATAGCTGTTTATATCTACAGAGCAGGAGTGGGTCCTGGTTTATGGAAATCACCTTGTTGCACGGCCAGATTTCTACAGTAGTCCAGAACAGACAAACCACCACTGGCTCCATATTGGGATATTCATGTTTTTGTGTCAGCCACTGTAGTTAGAATCCCATCGGTAATGAGCAGCATTGGGAAGACATTGATTTGTAACATGAAACTGCTTTATTCAATGTTTTTACTGGCCTAACTTTTGCGGTCAGTTTGTTTTGGAGAAGAGACCTCTGTGGATAATTCAGCTCCCTATAAAAACCTCCTGAATGTCTGACTCTTATCAGAGAAAAAAGGTGAGCACACATTAGCAGGTTCTAGCAGCTAGCGGCCTGTCCCTGACGAGCCAGTCTGCGTTAGAAGTACACTAATTTGTAATGTGAAACTGCTTTATTCAGTCTTTTTACAGGATTAATTCACCTGGTCCGTTTACAAATAGATGTTATTTAGTATGAAGGATCTGTTTTGTACATGGAGAACAAAATGCTGTCAAGTGGTTCAACCAGACTGACAACTAAAAGAGACAAAGATCCCTCTGAGCAACAGCTGAATAAGAAGAGAAGAAATCAATCACTGATCAAAGAAACTTAAAGCTTAGCATCAGAATGTGAACAGATTTAAAAAGGAACATGTTCCTGTTTCACTGTCACTGCAAGTACACTATAATGCCTATAACCAGTGTATAGGAGTAACCAGTTACATGTTACAGAGGTACATAATGAAATTACAAAATAAATCAGCAAAACCATGTGGACATTTCAGCTGCATTGCCCAGTTTAAAACATTTGATAGGTAAGCAATCAAAAAGTAATCAAAGGTTTTAAGTTAAATTGCTTTGATGAAGTAATTAAAATATACATTACTTATTACATTTTTTAACAGGGTAACTAGTAATCTGTAATCTATTACATTTGAAAAGTAACCCTCCCAACACTGCCTTTAACAAGCTGGAATGAACAGTCAACATTTTGCTTTGACAAACCTCCTCTTCAAACTTCACAATAGAAATAGAAGGTTAGTCTGGAGTTAGCACTGTTAGAATATCAGCTTAACATACTATGAATGGATGGATGGATGGATGGATGGATGGATGGATTGATAGAAGGCATACTACTGGTTATTTCACATCAGACATATTATTATTTTTTTTGTCTTTTCCCTCAACACATTCTCACTCCAACCTTATCACAGATCAATGTTTGGTCATGGACTTTCCATGTCGAGTTATGACGTGCAAGGTACCCTGTGTGTATTCTGGTTGCCGTGTCAACTTCTGCCTGTTGCATGCATTGTCTGTTTTCAAAATACACTTCCTTTTTCACATTCAGTCGCTTTCAAAATAAATGCACTATGTCAGTACAACACCATGAATTGACATTTTTTTCCTTCAACAACAAACGCACGTGGTTGGGTTTTGAAAAAAAGAACAGGGTTTGGCTTTACAATCTTATGGGAAGCCAACAACGACCTGCCAGGTGAAAGTTGGTGGTTGTTCAACCCATCCACCCGCACTACCAGGATTTCTGTTGCCTTAACTTTAGTTGTTGTCCTGCCGCGTTTCTAGTATCATGCCAATCTGCTTTTTTTGTTGATGTCTGATGCCAGAAGTCACTGACGAAGTGCCAGTTTTCGACAACTTTGGGGTGAGACCTGGTTGTTTTCCTCTGTGCTCTTCTCACTGCTTTGTGGTGGGCTGGGCTCAGTTTGAAAAAGATGATGTCACATACCTCTGACCAAACTATACCCACAGTCCTGATTAGTTTTTGAGTTTTAAACGTTTAAATAATAAATAATACCTAACAATATATTTTTTTGTTGTTTGTTTTTTAAAAAACTAATTGCGACTGTTTTTAGTCATACATATTTTATGTTAACAAGGGAAAACTTGAGGTCTAAAACAAAGCCTTTAATGCTTTAAGGGAAGCATCAGGTATCAAAGAGGGTTCCGGAAATAGATTGAACACTGAAATGACTTTTTCTGTCTTTGGCTCCCCTAGGTATGGTTCAAGAACCGCCGTGCTAAGTGGAGAAAGCGGGAGAGGAACCAGCAGGCAGAGTTATGCAAAAATGGCTTTGGTGCCCAGTTCAATGGACTCATGCAGCCCTATGATGACATGTATACGGGCTACTCCTACAACAACTGGGCCACCAAGAGCCTAGCAAGCAGCCCACTCTCCGCCAAGAGCTTCCCATTCTTTAACTCAATGAATGTAAGCCCCTTGTCATCCCAGCCCATGTTCTCTCCCCCCAGCTCCATCCCCTCCATGAACATGGCCTCTAGCATGGTGCCCTCAGCGGTGGCCGGGGTTCCCACTACGGGGCTCAACAACTTGGGCAACCTCAACAACCTCAATAGCCCTACTGCGCTCAACTCGGTGGCAGTGACTGCAGCCACATGCCCCTATGCCACCACGGCAAGTCCCTACATGTACAGAGACACCTGCAACTCCAGTCTGGCCAGTCTGCGGCTCAAGGCCAAGCAGCACACCAACTTTGCTTATCCAGCAGTGCAGAATCCTGTGTCCAACCTGAGCCCCTGCCAATATGCTGTGGACCGGCCGGTATGAAGAAGAAACGCAGATGACGACCCCTGACCCAACTGACCAGCTGTAAGTTACTATTACCCCACTTCACATCTCTTCAGTTCCATCTCCAAACTGCCAGATGTGGTGCAGACTGGCCGATCATGTTTTGATGGTACACAAAGAGAATAATCTTCAAAACTGACACAACAAATAGATATGCCCAGATGGACCACCGCGCTTCAAAGGAATTCTTTCCAGTTTGTGAGACTTTGTTGCTGAACTGACCAACTGCTTCAAAGGATTTCTAAAGCTTATATCCATTATCATTTTTTTCCTTCTTTTGAATTGCATGATTAGTGTAAATGTAGAATCCAAGAGTAAATAAAACATGGAATCTTCAACTGGACTAGTGGTCAACATCTTGGCCCAAAAACATTAAAAGTGATTTCTGCTGCCATTGCAGGAAAAGGGACCTGTGGTTGTGATGCAAGAGAAATGGAGAATGTATATAATGGACTTTTTTTTTTGTTTTGTATGTGACAAAAAATATATGAAAACGTACTTCAAAGATGAGAAAAGCATGTTCATCAAAAGCAAAGGCCCTAGGTTTATGTACTATGAGCACATCTTTTAGGAACTTTAAACTTTGTTGTGAATTTTTCTCCCCTTGGAAGGTCATTGGTCAAAGTCAGCTTGGATGGGCAAGAGGAGGGCAGTCCTGGAACGTGAACATAACCTCAAGTGGTTTAACACAAAAACAACAATTTACTCATACATATACTCATACACATACCAGAACATCAGCAAGATTTTTCAAGTAAAACTCTAAAAGCCATTAAGTATATAGATTTGTGTGGTGTTATTCCAAGGGAGTCCATGACTGTAAAAATGTATGTAAGAGTGCAGTTGTCATAACAAAAAACAAAACAAAAAAAGAAGCTTTTTTCCTGGTGTAGCCTGCTTTGTCTCATTAAAGAACCAATTAAAGGATCCGTTTTTATGAACTACAGATGGACTTTGGCACTGAACGGAAAAGTAAACATCCATTCATATCTGTAATCTACAGCCTACGGCTTTAGTTGAGTGACATAGACCAAAACATAATGTTCTCGCAACAATGAGCACAATGCCATGGAAACCCCGAATCACTTCCATGGCAACACTTACGCAATGATGAAGGGGAGTAGTAGGCTGGAGGGAGAGAGGTGGGGAGATATAGATGTTCACTGATATGTTTGACCTACACTCTGAGTGGTAACCACAGGCTATCCAGTAACACAGCAGGAATTCACAGAAGCTGAGGCTGAAGCAGGGCCAGGATTACACAAGAGCTTCAAGGAGCGAGGTGTCCCAGCGGAGCCACAAACAAGGGGTTAGCAGCCCATCAATCCCCATAAATGTTTATTGCTCTGACATTTCAACTGTTGTTGTTGTTTTTTTCACACCGATTTCTAGGTAAATTCTACAAAGTCAAATTTGAAATCACACAGCTTTTCTCAAATGTTTCGTCATGAGGGTGGAAAGGTCTCAACATTTAGATTACATAACACTGAAATTCTGCTGCTAAATTTACCACACAAATTCTTCTATTGCCGCTTATAACCACCGGTCATAAAATATCTTTTAAAGCAGCAGTTCCCAAGAGATGGGTTGTGGTCCAAAAGTGGGTCGCGGGTCCATTCTGAATGGACTGCAAATGACTTGCAAACATGTCAAGTTTGGAAAAAACACCCTTTATTTTGAAGTGCAGTAAATTTCTGTTGAGGTTTTATTTGGAATGCTGTTTCCTGCTGTACAGTGAGTGACTAGCGGACATGAACTTGACAGAAACAGCAAGCTAGCTCGACACACAGCCAAACGAAAGTATGACGCTGAATATATTTAACGTGTGGACATTAAACTAATGACTAAAGAGAAATCTTGTCCTTGTGGCTGGGCCAGTTGGGAACCACTGCTTTAAACAATTGTTGAAAAAAGAGGAGAAAATAAAGGAGAAACTACATTTTTAAAAAATAAGTTTAAAAAGTACAATGTGTTTTGGCATATAAAACATGAACATTAAAAGAAACAATAGACTGGCAATTAATATTCATTTTTGACCTGGCAATTAGTGCTTTGACATAACAATACAGTATATCAACTCCCCTCACTCACTCCAAATTTAATTGTGAGGCCAAAAAATTGTATTGTGTAAACCAGGGGCATGCAACATTTTTTAGGGCAAGGACCCCTTAGCTGAGAGAGAGACAGAGCAGGAACCCCCCATCAGGCATTTTCCAAAGGGGGGCCCTGATATTTGGTGAGGTATTCTGACTTAGATATTCAGGCTGCATTCCACCTCACGTTAACATTGTCGGCTGTGTTTTTTGGCATTGATGCGCATCTGACCCTCACTGTCAGATGGACTGTATCATTTTACAATATCTACGTCTGGAAGGAGTATGAGATGACACATTGAAATGTCTTTTAATGATAAAAATACATTTATTTATCATTCAAATACATATAACTGCTATTGTCAGTGATATAAGTCAGTAAGTAAATTGTTGTACTTGATCCCATTTCAGGGTCAACCATAGGCCTTGTTTTAGTGTTGTGTACAGTAATTTATCCATTAATTAATGACTAGGTCAGTTTATCGTTGCCAGTAATAGATTGGATTCATGTGCGGCTGAGCGGCTCAGAGGTAGAGTGGGGCGTCAACTAATCAGAAGAGCCGCTGTTCAATCCCCAGCTTCTTCAGTTTGTGCTGCTTAAGTATGTCAAACACAGGTCGAGGGCCTGACTTTAAGTCTAGAGAGGGTTGGCTGCGAAGCCCAATAGTCGCAACATCAAGTGCTCTCCCCCTTAGCTTGCCCAAAACCTCCTCCACCTGGTTACATAGTTCAATGCCCCTCCTGCTCAGATAAAGCCTCATAGCTTCTTCCCACTCAGAGACTATGTTTTCACCAATACTGGTCCCTATCTGCCTCACTAAGTCACTGAGAACATTAACCGGTACACGTTCGACATCTGGACCAGAAGGTGAAGACTGACCATCCAGCCCAATATCTGCAGTGGGACATGCACCATCACACGTTATTCTTAGCTTTAGTATAGTGTGGAGTAGATGTGACACGCCTGTCCTCATTAAGCTCACCCAAAGTAGGAAACTGACTAAACCACAGTTTTGAGCCCCTACCAATACCTGACACATTAGGCTCATCCATAGTCAGTGAAAAAGAAAACAAACAAAAAAATAAAAATAAAATCTCAAAATCTGTAACTCTATGAGCCTATTTCTTGTACAGCTTTAATCACTGTTTCTTATGTTAACTGTTTTTTTTTTGTTTTGTTTTTTTACTTGACCGTTCTCTCAAATACAGAGGAAAAAAATGGTCAATTACTGAATCCACACATTATTGATTAACCCCACAAAGAGGAGAAAGAGTAAAAATAAAATATTCAAAACCAAATAAAATTTACCTTCACAGGTTACATTTACATGTACCAATTTAGCAGTTGCATGAACAAAATCACAATTACCAACTAAAAGTGTATTTTTTTTCTGGGCCTTTCTCAGGGCCACAACAAATAAAATTCAGTCCAAAACTCAGGCTTTAAGCCATAACTGTGACTCACGGCACCAAGGAAAAGTTCAGAGCACCGGCGAAGCAGCAGTGCGAAGAGTCGTCTGTCCCACGTCGAGGCACGTCGAGGCCGCAGCAAAACCAGGGAGAAGAACGGGTCACGGCACCATTGTAGCGGGTTGTACTCTCATGCATGGACTGCGGAACGCATCTGAACAAGGGGGGGCCATAATTTCAAGTCATGCAGAGGGGGTGGGGGGGCATATGCATTGAAACAGACAATATTACTGATGTATTAAATAACGTTGCGGAGCACTTTTTTTTATTCCGACGCCACACAGTCACATCTACAGTACACGCATGAACACGAACACATGCTTGCTCAGATTAACCCCTCTGATCCCACTCTAACATTCACACA
>NC_065524.1:690845-699102 GCF_006386435.1 Epinephelus moara
AAAGCTGGTTCAGGGCATATTCGTCCATTTATGAATAAATATGGAGTGGAAACGCTCATGCATGTGCACCAAGTTCCTGTGTTGACATCCTGTCGCTAGGCTACATCTTCTTCTTCTTTTTCTTTTTCCTCTTCTACTGTTTAATGGCGGTTGGCAAACAGCGAATTGGCCCATTACCGCCACCAACTGGTGGAGTGTGGATCAAAATGACTATTACTATTTGCATTGGGTCCCGCCGGGTCCCAATGCAGCCCTCTATGTCAGAGTACAAAAGTTACCCGGGCCATGGCCCCCCTGGCCCCCCCGGTTCCGCGGTCTATGCTCTCATGCGTTGTGTATAGATGACATGGACAATCATTGACGACTCCGACGTATTTTTATTCGGTCACAGCTGGTAGACAAATCGAATAACATAGGTCAGTTAGCTCCCACAGCCCAGCAAGACACAGGTGACACATGCTACGATGCTCTGCAGACTGTTCATGCTAACTAACGCATGCTAACCAAAGTTACAACAACAATAAAAATACTGTTAACTGGTAGACAAATCGAATAACATAGGTCAGTTAGCTCCCACAGCCCAGCAAGACACAGGTGACACTGCAATAAAATGACACATAAAATAAAACACACTGCCTGTAAAACCTGTTAAAATAAATATTACGGAGCTCGGTAAAACTCGACCTACCATGCTACGATGCTCTGCAGACTTTTGTTTACTAACGGGGTGCACCCGTGAAGCCTGCAGGGGCCCGTCAATGTTGCATTCAATTACTGTCAGACGATACGAATTTGCAGCTCCCCATCACAATACGAAAACAGCACACATTGTACAGGCAGGCGAAATATTTATAAATCAAAAGCAGTGTACCTCCAAGGATGACCAACATAGTTATTAAAGGCAAGTGAGATCATTAAAACATTAACTCCGTTACACCAAAGCCCTTACACTCAGAAATAATAACAATACATTTTATTTAATTTATAATTATTTTTTTATAATTTGAAATGCACATTCTGTAAAGTGAAGCTGTGTCATTGAAATTCAGTTGAGGCCATTCAAGAACATCAGTGTCGAGATGATCCATGTTATATCCAAGATGGATGGCACTGACCGGAGATCTGAAGAATCAGAAAAGGTTAAGTCAACCACATATATTGGCAAATTGATATATCAACCAAAAAAATCCATTTCAGATGTTTTCAGGCTTTAGATGAAATGTATTTCTGCTTAATCAGATACAGAGTTATAGAGTGTTATTGTATCAAATAAAGGCCTAGCGAGAGAGAGACCATTTTCAAACTCAGAAAGAAGCAGCGAGAGCTTTACAAATCAACTTGCTTATCCAACAGCAGCTATTCTCCTGGTGGACCCGACACAAACCTATTTTGTGGAGTTAGGTGAAGCGGTCACAGTGTGTGCTCTTCACTGCCACATTGCTAAAGAATCAATATTCCACCGGAGGGGAGATGTGTGCCGGTCCCTGATGTTCACTCACAGTGCAAAACTACAGCAAGCGAGGAGAGAGCACAGGCTGTGGTCTGGAAAAAAATACACAAGCATAGGAAGGTCTAATGATTACCTCAGAGAATACAGAGGAGAAAATAACAGATGGAGGAATTAGAAGTGGAGATATTTCAAGGAACATACATGGTTCTGCAACACACAGGTCTGTTGTAAGATATATTTTAACATCATATTGCAGATATGGAATATTTAGTACATATAGTCTTTATATGACCTTTGGATTATTAAAATTTAGTATTATGTCATTTTATTGAAATTAATAATGACACATGCAAAACATAAATGAGTAAAATAATAATTAATTGTTAAATGCATTTGTACAATTTTCACAGAGCTGTCTGTCTGATGCGCCCAAAGTAAAAAATATGGGCAAGCAGTAAAATGTAAATGGACTGCATTTATAAGAGCGTTTCTAGTCTTAGCAAGCTGTCAGAGCACTTTACAACACAGACACCATTCACTTATTCACACACACTGGTGGACAAGACTACCAAACAAGGTATTATCTGTTAAATGAATGAACATTTCCATGCACACTCACACAGAAATGGCAGTTTTGTTGCTTTACTGGATGCGGCTAGTTTGTCCCCTGGACACACCTTAGTCAAGCTGCTGCAGTGGCTGCAGTGATGGAAAATAATGACACTACTGCCCCCACAAGTCAAAAGTAATATGCATCTTGTGTCAAACGGAATTAAACCATCACCAAAGTTTGAGCTACCACCTACGAGCTGAGCATACAGGTTCAGCTAATCAGACTAATGCCAGCGGGCAACCCTGTCACTTAACCCAGCAAAGCACTATTTTGGAAAGTGCAAATCACCCGAGACCTGTGGATGAAACTAAATCAAAGAATTTCACTACAGAGCTTGCTAAATGAATGGCAACTGACTGCAGACCAGTCAACATTGTGGAAAACTAATGGCCCAAAGGCCAATCAGAAAACATTTCTGCTAAAGAGCTCAATGACTAAAGAAAAATACTCTGACCTTATGTAACAAGTTTGTTTTGTTCTCACTCCCTCTTGACTTCAGCTCTTTATTTACTTTTACTCACTCCTGTTTCTCTTCTCATCCACTGAGCTGAACTGCCCATCTGAGTGATTTCATTCACCAACGGGTTCCACCATCCCAAACACTGCTTCAACATGCTGAATCGGCCGAAAAAAGCCGACAGGGGCAACAACGGCAACAGCGCATGACACACCGCACCATCTAGGGCGACAGACGCTCACTGCGGCCCAACATTGACTGTCGGCTCAATGTTGGGCCACAGTCGGCTTGGTGTGTCAAGGCCCTAAGAAACTTTGTCAGGTTGGCCTGTTGGAATGGTTTCAAGACAGCCTGTAGCAGTGCCGCACTCATTTGAAAGAAAAAAAAATCTACAAATCAAGATCACAAAGTATATTTCATTGCATTCATTTGAATTCTAATCAAGACACTGGTAAGAATTGCTTCATCTTGTTATTATGGACTTCAAAACTGTTTGAAATGCAAAATAATGGAATTTTAAACAAGCAATTAAAAATGCGATTAACTATTGGTAGACATATGTATACGTAAGGCGGCATGGTGGTGCAGTGGTTAGCATTGTCGCATCATAGCAAGAGGTTCAAACCCATGGTTCAAACCCCTGGGGAAGCCCTTCTGTGTGGAGTTTGCATGGTCTCCACGTGTCAGTGTGGGTTTTCTACGGGTACTCCGGCTTTCTCCCACAGTCCAAAGACATGCAGTTTAATTGGTGACTGTAAATTGGCCATAGGTGTGAATGTGACTGTGAATTGTAGTCTGTTTCTATGTGTCAGCCCTGTGATAGTCTCGCAACCTTTCAAGTGTGTACCCTGCCTCTTGCCCAGTGTCAGCTGGGATAGTCTCCAACGCCCCCCCCCCCCCACAACCCCCAACAGGTTACGGAAAAATGAATGAATCAATATTTATACATATATATTTGCAAAAATATGGTCTGCATGAACAGTATGATTTTGGATAGATATAGGTCAAATTCCAAAAATGGCATGCCATATATGCATGATAGTCAAGTAATTTAGAAACTGCATTTCGATACTATTTTAATAATGAGCCAAAGGGCAAGGCAGAGTATGTGTTTCTGCAAACCAGTTGCCTGTATCGGATTTTTAACTCTTTTACTGCCGGTCAGTTCTCCGTGGCTTTTAATCAGCTCTGTGTCCGCCCTGCCTCTGCTAACACAGAGGAGCTCAGCTCCTGGTTTAACTCCTCCTGCCGAACCATACTGGACTCTGTGGCTCCAATAAAAACTGTGCTGCCCAAGGTTAAAACTGAGCCATGGTTTAATGAGGAAACCCGTGCAGCTAGACGGGAGTGCCGCAAAGCAGAGCGGAAGTGGAAGAAGGACAAGCTGCAGGTTTACCTCCAAATCCTAAAGGACTGTTGGCACTGCTACCAGAACACTGTTAAAGAGACCAAAAGGAAATACCTGTCAAACCTCATTGAGCTAAATTGTCATAACCCGCGTGTGTTATATAAAACCATTGACACTGTTCTTAATGCCCTACAGCCTGTCAGCTTGGAGGCATCTCCTGACATGTGCAATAGCTTCCTGCATTTTTTTATTGATAAGGTTGCTACTGCAAGGGCTCTCATCTCAGCCCCTGCATCTGACCCCTCTGTCCCTGTTCCTTGTTCTGCAGCTCTTGATAAGTTTGAACCTGTGTCCCTATCATTTTTAGAAGATCTGATTGGCCATATTAAGCCATCAGGTTCTCCCTGTGACGTTGTCCCTCCTGGTTTCTTCAAAGTAGTTTTCCCTAGTATAGGACAGTCGGTTCTGGCCATCATCAACAGCAGTCTGTCCTCTGGTGTTGTTCCCCCGAGTCTGAAACATGCAGTGGTCCAGCCCCTACTTAAGAAACCTGGCCTTGATGGCAGTGTGCTGGCCAATTTTAGGCCCATCTCTAAGCTGCCTTTTATCTCCAAAATCTTAGAAAAAGTTGTTCATGCTCAGCTAAAATCGTTTTTAGATGAGCATAATGTCCTGGAGATCTTTCAATCAGGCTTTAAAACTCTGCATAGCACCGAGTCGGCTTTAGTAAGAGTTTTTAATGACATCCTCCTGGCAAATGACTCTGGTGACCATGTAATTCTTGTTTTGTTGGACCTAACAGCGGCTTTTGACACCGTGGACCACAATACCCTAGTGGCTCGGTTACGCCACCTAGTGGGCATCTGTGGTACTGCACTGGAGTGGTTCATATCTTATCTGGCCGACAGAAGCATGAGTGTAAGCCTTGGAAACTCAGAATCCAGCTCTGCTCCACTGCCGTATGGGGTTCCACAGGGGTCGATTTTAGGGCCCCTGCTTTTTTCTTTGTATCTACTGCCCCTGGGATCCATCCTGAGAAAGCATGGCATCTCTTTCCACTTTTATGCTGACGATAGTCAGATATATGTGCCGCTAAAAAAGAAAAATGCCTTCTCACTCACACCACTTCTGGCATGTCTTGAAGACATCAAAGAATGGATGGCCTTGAACTTTTTAAATTTTAATGAGAAAAAAACAGAAGTGATGGTGCTTGGTCCCAGTGGCCTTTGTGAACCTCCCCCTGTTGACTTGGGCCCTTTGGCAGATTTTTTAAAGCCAACAGTCTCAAACTTGGGTTTTAAGATGGACAGTGATTTTAAATTGGATCGGCAAATTAGCTCTGTAGTGAAGTCCAGCTTTTTCCAAATTAGACAGCTGGCTAAGGTGAAACCTTTCCTTGCACAACAGCACTTTGAAACAGTAATCCATGCCTTTATTACATCTCGGCTGGATTACTGTAATGCACTTTATTTTGGAGTCAGCCAGTCCTCCCTCGCACGTCTCCAGTTGGTGCAAAACGCAGCTGCGCGCCTGTTAACTGGAGTACGTAAGAGGGAGCACATAACTCCCATCCTGGCCTCCCTCCACTGGCTGCCTGTGCACTTTAGAGTCCATTTTAAGATTCTTTTATTAGTTTTTAAATCTGTAAATGGTCTGGCCCCACCTTACCTCTCTGAGCTTCTTCACCCCTACGCTCCTGCTCGGTGCCTCAGGTCAGCTGATCTGCTGCTTCTGGAGGTGCAGAGGTCCAAACGGAAGCTCAGAGGGGACAGAGCTTTCTCCGTTGCCGCTCCTAAATTGTGGAACGAGCTACCCCTCCACATAAGACAAGCCTCCTCACTGTCCATTTTTAAAACTCGTCTAAAAACCCATTTTTATTCCTTGGCTTTCAACTCTGCATGAGACTCTGCTTCTGTTTTAGTGTTTTATAGTTTGTTTTATTTATTGTTTTATTGTTTTTAAATTGTTTTAAAAACAATAAACAATTATTTTAGTATTTATTTCCTGTTAATTGTTTTATGTCCCTGTGTTGCTTTGTCTATTTATGTACAGCACTTTGTTTCAGCCATGGCTGTTTTAAAGGGCTATATAAATAAAGTTGAGTTGAGTTGAGTTGAGTTAGTCTTACACTCATTTAAAGCAGCGTTAATTTATTTTCTTATCTTAAAGGACAAGACTGGCCTTCTTCTTCTTCTTCTTCATCTTCTTCTTTGTCTTCTTAAAATTGTAATCAACAAACCTCTTGAAAAGACCAAAACCAACAATGTGCATTCAATACTTCCTGACTTAGGGTGCATCTCATTTCCACCCCTTCCCCCTTTCCCCTTCCCCTTGGTTTTGCGTGTTGGGGTGTTTCAATTCTCATTTGGAGAAAGGGCTAGGGCCAAGACCGAGGGCTACATAGCCCTTGAAACGAAGATTGCGGAGGACTACACTTAAAAGAGAGGGCTAAGAATGAGAATTGGGATTCACCCTTACTACCCAGTCTTCAGTGCTCAGGTTCAAGCCTGTTGGGTCCTTCTAAACATAATTCTGTAAGGACAGTTTAAACATATATAGTTTTAGTGTTTTTAAAAAGGCTCAGTAGTTTTCTTAACGCAGCTGCTCATTTTTTTGAATGTTCCTCAAACATGAGGAATTATTGAGGACATTTGTTGCAGGTCAATACATGCTTGTGTTCTAGTTTTTGTTTCTGGGAGCAAGACAGCCTCTAAAATGAAACATTTTTTGTTATTACACCTCTGTTTCTTAATTGATTAAACTATCCAGTCAGCTTTTGAGGTGTTGGTTGCATTTCTCCACTTCAGACAGAGCCAGGTGAGTTGTCTCTCCCTGCACCCAGTCTTTATGCTGAAGGACCTGGACTAACCACGTCCTGACTGCAGCTCCCTATAACACACATGAGCTTAGTCTCCATCTGAACATCTCATTTTTGGAAAACAAATTGAATAAGCATATTTCTGTAATGTCTATACTATAGCACTGTAGCAGGATTACAATATATTTTAATGCACTAAAAATACTGCAGCCAATATTTTTTTCATGTCTTGACCAGCAACATCAAATCAGCATTTCACATAAATCTGTTGGCCAATACTTTTTACTTTAATAGAGTTAAAAAAAAAAAGATGAAGTGACAAAGCAATTTTGAGCACCTATTGTTTACAATGGGTAAATCACATGGATATTGAAGTAACTTAACTCAGAAACTGAAAATGCAGGACTGTCCTTGTTACATCTAATATGTAAATGCTGAGGTGTGTATTATTATTATAAAACTATTAGGTGTTTTCTATCCACCGTGGGTCAGTTCAGTGGCTCATTTTGCTAATCTGTGTCCATAAATCTGATAGTTGCATGAGGCAACTGGTTATAATTTGAGGAAGTACAGTCTATTTGCATTTCATTACTCCTCAATGCTTCGGTAGATTATTGTCTCAGAGGAGGCGGACTAAATGAAAGCGAGGAATGTGATAAATATAATTAGGACTCAAGCAGAAAACACCTTCATGGTAATTAGTGTTGAAAATACAGAGTGATGGAGTTTGTTCCTGGTAGAGGATTAGAAAAAATTAGAACTGGCTGATACAAGCTTTTCAAAGTTATTAACTAAACAAAGTGACTTTTGGTGATACTTTTTATGAGCTGTTTGCTCAACCTTTTTAAAGTGGGATAAATCTCAAGAGTTAATTGCGAGCACTGATTTAGGAAAAAGTTTCATCGATGTGAAGATAAGATAGACAAATTAATCTTTTTGCCACATGACTATGTTTATTGCAGGTGTTTCCATGGAGCTGTGGTCAAGAAGAAATCCACCTAATGTCAAAAGAGGACACTTTGATCAGGGCACATACAGTAAACCCAGGAAGTACAAGAGAGTCGAAACATTTTCAAAAATGTGCTATGGCTCCCATTCAATTGTCCTCTATGACAAATTAAAGTATTTCATTTTGATGTGACCTTGCAGCCAGCCCTGCTACACCTGCAGGTCAGAATTTATGGTAAGTCAGTGGTGGAAGAAGTATTCTGTTCCTTTATTTGAGTAAAAGTATTTTATGTAAAAAAAAAAACTTAATGACACTTATGTCTGTACAGTGTAAAAGTACAAAAGTACAAAAAGTATTATCACTAACTACCAAAGGTACTCATTTTTCAGACAAATGGCCCCTGTGACTGACTGATACACATATTATATGACATTATTAGATTTAAGTAGACAATAATACTGATGTGTCAGCATTAACAGCATCTGTTACCTCCCTCCAGGCCTTCGCTTTGCCTGTCCCTGTCACACCACTACTAACTGAAGAAAATAAAATGTTTTTTCTTAAGTCCACTTCACCCAAAATTATTTCGATCTCCGCTTCGGAAAAATTCTTTCTTCTTTCC
>NC_065524.1:701304-705983 GCF_006386435.1 Epinephelus moara
CTGAATGCTCTTTCGCCAAAAACAGAGCGAGTCCGAGGGATTTCATATGCGATCTGACCATAAGAGCGCAGATTACGATAACCTGCAATCTTTGGAGTCAGTAATGAGCATACATAAGCCGGTAAGTCATGCAAAATGGCCTTGTAAAGAAAGATAAGCCAGTGTTCCATTCTTCTGTTGTGTAAGGAAGGCCATCCAACACTCTCATACAAGACACAATGATGGGTTCGAAAACTCAGGCCAGAAACAAACCTCAAAGCTGCATGATATAGAGAGTCAATCATTTTCAAAGAAGCAGAGGTAGCATGCATGTAGAGAATATCACCATAATCAATTACAGACAATACAGTTGCTTGAATAAGTTTCTTCCTTGTAGCAAAAGANAAAACTCAGGCCAGAAACAAACCTCAAAGCTGCATGATATAGAGAGTCAATCATTTTCAAAGAAGCAGAGGTAGCATGCATGTAGAGAATATCACCATAATCAATTACAGACAATACAGTTGCTTGAAAAAGTTTCTTCCTTGTAGCAAAAGAAAAACAGTGTTTGTTTCTATACAAGAAACCCAACTTCACCCTCAATTTCTTAAGATTACTTATGTGGTGATGAAAAGACAGGTTTTCTTCCAACAGAAAACCTAAGTATTTGTAAGTTGTGACATGTTCAACTAACTCATTATTCAGAGTTAAAATCTGAATATTATTTTGCAAGTGTGATCTGGCTTTTGAAAAGTACATCATTTTGGTTTTTTGGGCATTCAGCACCAGTTTTAGAGAAAAGAGGTTTCTTTGAACAACATTAAATGCCGCTTGTAATTTGTTTATTGCACTTTCCAGAGAGACTGATGACGTATATAAAACTGTATCATCCGCGTAAAAGTGGAAATTTACATTTTCAACATCTTTGCATAAATCATTTATATAAATAACAAATAAGATGGGGCCTAAAATGGATGCTTGAGGCACACCATTTTTAATATTTAAAAAGCTTGATGATTTGCCATCCACATTTACACATTGCTGTCTTCCACATAAGTAATCTTTGAACCAATTTAATGTCATTGAGGAAAATCCAAGTTCAGTCATTTTCTTTAGGAGGGTGACATGGTCAACAGTATCGAAGGCCTTAGATAAGTCTAAAAAAAGTGCAATACAGTGTTCCTTGGTATCAATGGCATTTATAATATCATTGAGGACCTTTGTGGCCGCAGTTACAGTACTGTGTTTCTACCTGAAACCCGATTGCAAATCATTTAAAATCCTATGTTGTAATAAAAAATCCTTTAATTGGTTACAGACAAGCTTTTCCAGCACCTTGGCTAGGACTGAAAGTTTTGATATTGGCCTATAATTGTTAGGTTGTGATGGGTCCCCTGATTTCAAAATGGGTGTGACAAAAGCTGTCTTCCAATCAGCAGGTATTTTGCCCGTTTCAAAAGTCAGGTTAAAGATATATGTCAGGGGCTCAGCAATAATGTCAGCAGCAGTCTTTAGGAGATAAGGATCAAGAGCGTCAGGACCTGCTGGCTTCTTAGTTTCCATGTTTTTCAAGGCATCAAGCACTTTAAACACTTCTATGGGCGCTAGATTAAAATTAAAGTCAGAGGGAAACACATCTTCAGAAATGGAGGGACCATTTAGGTTCCGTGTTTTGGATTCAAAGAGCAGGCCTGAGGACACAAAGTGCTGATTTAAGTTGTTTAGTATACTCACAGTATCTGTGATTATTTCATCTCCGATACTTAATGATTGTGGCAGCGTACAATTTCGGCCCATGCCCATGGACATGTCCTTTACAGCCTTCCAGAACTTTGAAGGATTATTTGAATTTTCAGTCATTTGATTGACATAATAGTCAGATTTAGCATTACGAATTTGAGAAGTACATTTATTTCTTAACTGCCGAAGATGTATCCAATCTGATTCAGATTTTGATTTTCGTGCACGTGCCCATGCTACATTTCTTTTGTGAATGATGTCAGACAGCTTATCTGAGAACCATGGATTTTCACGTCCTTTAACCTTAAATTTTCTCAGCGGGGCATGCTTGTTTGCAACCTCTGAGAATAATGATTTAAAATAGGATAAGGCCATTTCACAGTCAGGGATAAGATACAGTTTTTCCCAGTCACATAGATGAAGATCATATACAAAAGCTTGTTCACAAAAATGCTTAAAATGTCTTTTGATTAAAATTCGTGGCTTGATCTTAGGAAGTTTTGTATCTCTCACCGTTGCAATAGCACAGTGGTCACTGACATCATTTACAAAGACTGCAGTTTTTTTGTATTTATGTGGGGCATTTGTTAGAATTAGGTCGATTAGTGTTGATTTTTCAGGATGTTTTAAGTTAGGTCTCGTAGGTGATTTAATTATCTGAGTCAGACTGGCAGTGTCACAAAAACATTTTAGATCATCAGATGCTGGTGACAGCCAATCCCAGTTTAAATCGCCTAGTAAGATCAATTCATTATATTTTATGGATGAGAGAGAGTCCGACAGTAATGATAATGTTTCTTTAGGTGCAGAGGGAGGTCTATAACATCCCGCAATTGTCAATATACATCCTTTTGTAAACTCAACTTTTAGTACAAGCAATTCGTAATGTTTCGGGACAGACTTAGAAATCAACACCGTTGCTTGATACTTATTTCTTAAATATATCGCCACTCCCCCTCCCTTTGCACGACGGTCAGTACGAAAAATATTATATCCCTCTAGGGCTACATAATTATCTGGAATGGATTTTCTTAACCATGTCTCTGACACAACGAAAACATCAGCATTTGTGGTATTTGCCCATATTCTGATCATGTCAATTTTCGGCAGGAGGCTTCTAACATTAATATGAATGAAACCAGCTCCAGATCTATTTTTAAAATCGTTTGGTGTATCCAAACATGTGGTGTCACTGACAGGTCCAGGATTTGGTTGCACATTTCCAGAAGACAACAGCATGAGCATGATTATGCATTTCAGCATCCGAGTTACTGTCCCCTCTTTCACTGTTTAACTTTGGTAAGGCCATTAAGGGGTCCAGTTCTCATAGAAAGTACTTGAGTAGACTGCAAAAAACAAACAAACAAACAAACAAACAAACTCAATGACAGATTTCACATAGTTAACTTGTTTGTGTAATAATGATGATGATGATAATAATAAATAATAATAATAATAATAATACAGCAGACTTATATAGAGCTTTTTTAGAGTCCTCAAAGATACATAGAATACTGTATATTGGTCCAGTATTTTAGCAGACTTGGGGGGTATTCCATCAAGCAGGCTAAAGGTAGATCCAGGCTTAAATGGCCAAGTCTGGCTAATGTGAGCCAGAGTTCTATTCCATCAAAGTGGCTAAGATTAGCCTCACATCGGTAATCATGGCCAAGCCTGATACATCAGGCTAAACTCCGGTTTCCGTTCCTTTAGCCTGAGCCACAACTCCGTTCCATCAAGGTGGTTAACCTGAATCCCAGCCTAGTAACCATGGTAACTGAAGCAGGATTAAGGTGAGGATTAGCTCCATCTATGATCAAAAAATATTCAATAGACAAGAACAGACACCTAAAAGACAGTTCTGCCAGTGCTTTACACACTCACAACTGTCATGTTATGATAAAATAATATGTAGATCACAAAATATATAACATAATTAAAAACATTAACTATTAAAAAACAAATTAAAATGTAATAAAAATAGGATAATTAAAAAAAACCTTACAACAATAAAGCCAAAATCAAACTAATAAAAACAAAACTGTAATGGGACAGAGGGATAGAGCTTACAACTGACTCCCAAATGATGAGGAATAGATAATTGATTCACTATCACCTGCATTCACTTAATAGGTTTCCTCATTTCCACTGAATTGATGTCAATGTCAATGTCAATTTTATTTATATAGCACACTTCATTACAAGTAAACTGTAAAGTGCTTTACATTAAAAAACAAAAACACACAATCACACAACATTTAGGGACCCCATCCAGACCTGGATCTAATTTTGGGTACAACTAGAAGAGCTTTGCCTGATGACCTGAGAGGCCTGACCGGGTTGTATGCAGTGAGCAAGTCAGAGATGTACTGAGGAGCCAAACCATTAAGTGCTTTATAGACTATTAGCAGGATTTTAAAGGAGATTCTGTGTTGTACCGAGAGCCAATGAAGTGATTTCAGTTTTGGAGTAATATGATCAAATTTATGTGTATGTGTGAGGATTCTGGCTGCTGCGTTTTGAATGATCTGGAGGCGTCCTACTGATTGTTTGGATAATCCTGTGAATAGAGCGTTGCAATAGTCTAATCTGCTTGAGATGAAGGCATGAACCAGTTTCTGAGAGTCAGTTTGAGTCATATATTCTCGAAGTTTTGGTATATTCTTCAGGTGGTAGAATGCTGTCCTGGTGATATTAGTGATGTGATTTTTGAAAATGAGATCAGTGTCTAAGGTGCCATGGTTTCTGACTTGCTCACTGCATTTCAGAGACAGTGATTCCAAGTGCGAGGACATTATTTGTCTTTGACTTTTTGGACCAACTAGGAGAATCTCAGTCTTGTCTGTATTCAGCTGTATGAAATTCGTGGACATCCGGTGAGTAATATCATAAAATCAATCAATTCAATCAATCAATTTTATTTATAAAGCCCAATATCACAAATCACAATTTGCCTCACA
>NC_065524.1:706021-707179 GCF_006386435.1 Epinephelus moara
CACAACCACACACGTCACACTATCCAGGCACCGCTGCAATACGAGTTAACCTGAGAGACAGTGGAGCACAGAGGCTCCGGAGAAGAAGCCGAGTTAGTGACATCCAAAATGGCTGAGTTAGCAAGATGCAGTAATAGGACACGAGAGAGAGAGAGAGAGAGAGAGAGAGAGAGAGAGAGAGAGAGAGAGAGAGAGAGAGAGAAGGTGCCCGGTGTATTATAGGGGGTCCTCCGGCAGACTAGGCCTAAGTCAGCCTAACTAGGGGCTGGTACAGGGCCGTCACAACCGGACAGGCAAACTAGGCAATTGTCTAGGGCCCCGAGCTGGAAGGCGGCCCCCAGAGACGGCTAACATTGGTCCATATCAATGACAATATGATGGAACCCCTATAGACACTGCAACAATGACAACACTTTGGAATCCCCCCTAATGGGGCCCCCTACTAGCTGCTGCTTGCGAGTGGCTAAGTAGGGTGACCAGACGTCCCGCACTGTGCGGGACTGCACAGCATTTCTGTCTCTTTTCACACATCACGCAAATTGAGACCATGTCCCACATGATTGGTTGCCACCCGCGCTAGCATTGTTGGAGTACCGTAGTACTACGGTACCTCACGGTACCACTACTGTGGGATAAGTTCAAAGTCCAATTGCAAGAGGGTGAGTGTCCATGCGCCATTGTCCATGCGGGTTGAACGGGGGTCACAGACACTGTATTCCTGTCAAATACGCCGCAAGATAAGGCTTACCGGCGATGGGGAAGTTCGGCTCCAGGTCCAATAATTTCCTCTTTGTTGATTTTATGACTGCCCAGAAATACCTGAACAGCCGAGCCATGGCGGCACACAGGTGTGATGTGTCAGAGGAGAAACGAGCCGTTCACATTTCTCTCTTTTGTAACAGCCCACAAACCTCACCACACTTTAGGGACTGTTCTTTACTTATGAAGGGACTGTTCTTTACTTGTCAGGATAGGAGGGTGGCTGGTTGATTTTTATTTTATTTATTTATTTAATTTTGATCCCCCCTATGTTAATCACTTATTGATGCTGTTTTTGAAGTATGAATAAGTCAATAAGTAATTTATTCCATTGAAATATCATTGATGTATTATAGAAAAGTGATTTATCTTTTTATAAATGACAAAAGGCACATCTGC
>NC_065524.1:708994-718455 GCF_006386435.1 Epinephelus moara
TACAAGGCTCAATAGAGCTTTGACTCTCAGTCAGCCTGGCTACAGTGCTGAAAAGAAACCTGGGGTTATTCTTGTTTTCTTCTATTAATGCTGAGTAATAGTTTGCTCTGACATTGCGGAGGCCCCTCTTATACGTTTTGAGACTGTCTGCCCAGATTAAATGAGATTCTTCCAGTTTGGTTAATTGCCAATTCCTTTCAAATTTTTGCGATATTTGTTTTAACTTACGGGTTTGAGAGTATTAAAACAATTAATTAATCTGTTGATAGGACTGAGATCATCGGAGGAAAGTGAAATGTATAACTGTGTATCATCAGCATAAGAATTGTAGGAAATATTATGTTTCTTTATGATAAAACCAAGTGGGAGCATGTAAAAATTGAAGAGCAGTGGCCCAATAACTGACCCTTGTGGGACCCCAGAGAAGATGTTTGATTTGTTTGATGTAAAACTACTAATTGTGACAGAGAAGCTCCTGTCCTTAAAATAGGATGAGAACCAGTTCAGGACAGGACCTGCTAAACCAACGGAGACATGAAGTCTCTGATCATTATTACTAGGATTGAGGTTCTCTGAGAGTCGCTGTGGATCTTAAGGTCATTGATAACCTTTACAAGAGCAGTTTCAGTGCTGTGATTGGCTCTGAAACCTGATTGGTGTGTATCGTGAATGTTGTTTGTTGTAAGATAATCATCCAGTTGTTTGTAAACAATTTTTTCAAGAATTTTGCTGAGGAAATTAAGATTGGATATTGGTCTATAGTTATTAATTACAGATGGATCTAGGTTGTTTTTCTTTAATACAGGTGATATTTCAGCATGCTTGAGAGAAGCAGGGAAAGTGCCAGTCTGCAGGGAGCTATTAATGATATTTTCAACACTATTTATGACAATGAGAGACAGATTTGAAGAGTTTGGTAGGGATGGAATCAAGAGAGCAAGTGCTAGATTTCAGGTGCTGAATGACCTCGAGCAGATCACTGCAGTTAACAGGTGAGAATAAAGACATAGAACCCGTGGGAGTAATTTGATGCAAGTGTGAGCCGGAGCCAGATGAAGAATTTGATATGTTATTTCTAATATGTAAGATTTTTTCCTGAAAGAAAACAGCAAATTCATTACATTTGGTTGTGGAGAAAAACTCGAGAGGGGTAGAAATTGAGGAGAATAGAAATGAGACATTATTATGATTATTGTTGATCAGCTGAGAAATGTAGGACTGTCTGGCAGATTGCATGTCTTCATTGTAACTGTAAAGTGCAGTTTTATAGATCTCAAAATCAATTTGTAATTTGTTTTTTCTCTATTTCCGTTCAGCTCTCCGGCAGATTCTTTTTGCCATCTTAACATTTTCATTGCTTCTTCAAGGTGCTTTTGGTGGTCCACGAATTTTTACAGTTCTGACAGGAGCAATGTGGTCAATAATCTGAGACATAAGATTAGAAAAATTGTCTACCATAGCGTAACATGACAGCAAGGTGGGTAATGTATACTTTGAAAACTCATTAATAAAAGTGTTAGTTGTATCAGCATTGATGAAACGTTTGTTAATGTATCTATCAGTAGGGGCATGCTACATCAAAGAAAATACAGTAATGGTCAGATATTGCAACATCTAAAACATCTGTTATTACAATATCAAGACCTTTTGAAAAGACAAGATCAAGTGTATGACCTTTACTATGGGCAGAGCCAGTGACATGTTGTCTAAAATCAAATGACTCTGATAAAGTGATTAATTGGTTTGCTTCTGAGTTGCTACCGTTATCAGCGTGAATATTGAAGTCACCTGAAACAATAATGCAGTCAAAAGCAATAGTGATTTTAGACAACAGTTCACCAAATTCTTCTAAAAAACCCTGTTTCAGTTTAGGAGGATGGTAGACACTGAGAAGAAGTGCAACAGGAGATACTGATTGAATAATTAGCCCAAAGTATTCAAAACTCGGGAAATTGCCAAAAGACACAGATTTACACTTAAATACGTCATTATATATGACAGCAACCCCCTCTCTCTTTCTATTGATCTGTGTGCAATGTACAAAGTTGTAGTTTGATTGGTATGGATTTGCTAAATGTCATTTTCTACAATCAATAGATAAATGTCATGTGATTATTTCCTATAAACTGATCATTTCGGAAATGTCATAATCTACAATCAATTATGTGATAAATGCGATGATTCACATACAATAGTTTGATTAAATGCATTATCTGAAATTTACATAGGAATCAGTATGTGATAAATAGTCTATCACTAATATTAATTTACACATTTGGTGAATTTCATTAGGCATACTTTAATTGTTAGATTTAATAGGTGTTCTTATCTACATATATTTTGTCCCTTTGATGTGGGATTTATATAACATGATATTATGCTGAAATGCTGAATTTTCTTTGTCACTTACGCATTTAGCCTATCGGCAATATTCTGCCACGCCACCTCCCTTGCTTTATTAATCGCTGCAGTATTTCCTTTTTTCTTAATTATGTCCTTATAGTCCTCATACACTTCCATAACGAGTGTTTGCTCTGCCGCAGAAAAAGCCTGTTTTGTTTTTTAATAGTTAATGTTTTTCGATTAATTATGTTATATATTTTATGATCTACATATTATTTTATCATTACATATTATTGTTTACTCTATATATATCTAAAAAAGAAAAGAAAATCTAAATTGACAACGAAAGACAACACAGAAGACACATTCTCACTCTGACCTCATCACATATCGATGTTTCGTAATGGACTTTTCACGTCAAGTTTATGGCGTGCACGGTACCCTGCGTACGTTGGTTGTTGATGTTTCGGGACATAGTGTCAACTTCAGCCTGTTGCATGCGTTTTCTGTTTTCAAAATACAAAACAGTTTGCAAACAGTCTCTTTCAAAATAAATGCACTACATCAGTACAACACCGTGAATTGATGTTTTTTCTTTCAAAAACGAATGCAATTGGTTATGTTTAGCCAACACACGAATGTGGTTTATGAAAACAGAACAGGGTTGAAAGTCCTGGGTAAAAGTCAGTGGTTGTTCAGCTCATCCACTACTCCTCCCACCCCCTTAACTTTCCATCTGAAGTCGTCAAATGCTGGTGCTTGGTCAGTGACATCCCGTGTCAGACACCAATGAAAAAAGCCGTCCTTTCACGACAGCATGATATGTGAGCGGTCGCCATTATTGTTTAACAGTGCCCGGCAGCATCGGGGGGAAATTCGATAGGACAGCAACGAATGTTAAGGGGTAGGGATGGTGGATGGGTCGAACAATCACCTACTTTCACCCAAGAGGCCGGTGTTCTTTTCCAGCGTGATTGCAAATCCAAACCATGTTCTTTTGAAAGGCAAACACATCAATTCACAGTGTTGTACTGACATAGTGCGTTTATTTTGAAAGAGGCTGTATGCAAACTGCACATTTCCTGTGAACACAGAAGTGTATTTTGAAAACAGACAATGCTTGTAACATGCTGAAGTTGACACTGCGTCCCAGAACATCAACAACCAACGCACCCAGGGTACCTTCCACGTCATGTTTTGATGTGGAAAGTCCATGACCTAACGTCGATATGTGACGAGGTCGGAGTGGAAGTGTGTTGTTTCTCTTGTGTACATCTACTTCTTTTCTCCATCTCTCTCCTTTTTATCTTCACTTCATTTCTCCTCTGATCTTTTTCTACTTCCACTTTTTCTCCCTCCTCTTCTCCCTCCTTCTCTTCCTCCTCTTTCCTGTCCTCCTCCTCGTGCCCTGAAGGCCCAGTTCAGCCTGTTGTCCTGCTTTTCCTCCAACTGTAATACATTAGGAGGATTAACATTCCTACAGTAAGCCGCTGCAGCACAGACCCAACCTACCAAGCTTTTCTGTCCTCTTCCCCAGCCCCTCCAGCTTGTGCTGTCTTGCATGTAATTTCCCGTTTGCCTTAGAACTCCCCCAATAGCCTAATAATGGACTCCAACATGCAAGCCGCGCACACAGAATGTAGTTCTAATTGTGAATCTGTACTGCAGGTATTCAGGCAGACACACTGGCTAACTGCTTTCTATTTTTATGTGTGGGAAACCAAAGAATTCATGTTTTCCTTCTTATGAGTTAATTGCTTGATACTGTAGTTATAGGCAAACATTTCTCAAACAAGGGAGGACAACAAATTAATTAGTTAAGGACTATTTTCAGCAGCTGATACCAAGCAGGTAACCTGTGGGAGAAAAAATAAACATTCAAATGGGATTACAAATTGTTGGGAGACTAATCTTTAGTATATTTATGGATACAATAACCAATAAACTACATGCTGCAACAGGTCAACTGCAGGACATACCTCCCACCAACTCAAGTCAGTTGTAACATCTGAACAAGGATGTATGTAATGGGCCAAGCATTACACTCTAAGATAACTTAACTTAGAGGTTTTTCAGCTCGGGAAAAAAACCTTTTGTTTCATTACGTTCATTTCACGTGTTTTAGTCAGTTGACAACTTATTTTAAGAAACTGGTCAAAAACATAAACATTTTTGACATATTTGAGTAGGATGGAATTAAAATAAATAAGCTAGAATATCCTAAATAAAATAACTTGATTGCTAAATATCACAACAACTTTTGGATATTGATTTGATTTTTCGTTATTGTGTGTCATGCACACAAACATGTTGCCAACCCTCATTGGTTTACAAGACACCTTTACAATGACATTGTAGTGATCAATCCAAAATACATGTTATTTTACTGGTCCATCCTCAAACAAAATACTCTTGCCTTCTATCCCTGGCCTTGCAAACATATTCAGCCACAAAAAAGGTTCCTCTTTTGAAACAAAACTCAATTTTTTTCATGATCATCCAACCAAAGATATCAACATAAATAGAGGTCATTTCACTGAAAAGTACATTCCTTATGTCTTTGTACTCAGGACAGTTAAACAAGAAATGAGCCTCATTCTCAACTTCACCTAAATAACACAACAAATAAATCTGACCTCCTCTGGGGTGGCGTTAAACCCTCTAGTCACTAAGGCTACTGGTAACGTTCCTGAGCGCAACTGTGTATGCAGGGATCTTTTGTCTGCTGTTTAGATTATACTTTGCATAAGGTTCCACACTGTAGCTATTTTTTTTTTACGACAATAAGTTCATAGTTTTGGTTTATACCATGTATAAACAGACCATTTTTCTCTAAAGATGAGATATTTATCTCCTGAATATCACCAATTAATCTGTTTTGGCAAGTTGTTTAAATACAATAAGGCGAGATGTCCCAGTTAATTATCTTTTAGTAAATCTCTGATGGGACATCTTCACAAGTCTATTCCAAAGCTGAAGCATTTGACATTTATGTCAAATATTAGGATGGTTCAACTTAATTAATATTTTCGAGGTCAAAGCAAATCATGTTGGTTGTACTACACTACCTGTCAGATTACAAAAGACTCATAGGATTTACTGCGTGGGAATGACTTATAAGATGCATGCAAAATGTTACTTTATATATTTTTTTTAAGTTAAACCCGTGAATTATTTTTTAAGATTTGCAGTTCTGAAAAAAACGAGTCAGCAACCAAACAAACCCGTGCCCCTGCACCTGAACACTAGGTGTGGAGGCTGATAGTGTGTGAAAACTAGCTAGTCAGGAAGCAGTCAATTCAAAATGGATAGTTAAAAGTCACAACAAAATTGTGAATTCCAAGATTACTATGTATATATTCAAATTTATGTTAGTATTGGATAATTTTGCAAACTCCAGATTATATTCATTGACAAGTGTCTTTTTAATGTCCAGAGCCAATGGTTTTAAAATTTGAACTTCCTACAGTACCAGTACATGGCAGGTATGTACACTATGGTTAAGATTGTGGTTACGTCAAACTTCACGGACTGATACTGGACATTGGCATTTGACGTAAATGGTGAAGTACTGAATAGTCCAGTAGGAAGGAATATTGGAACACATCAAACAGAAATAAGCCACTGTTCCAATTTGAAAAGACAAAAACAAACAAAAAAAAACCCCAACAACTTTACAGTGTATGTGTTCATGTTACCATGAAGAAACATATCACCCAGTGCAACAGTGTGGCCCAATCATATATTTTTTAAAATAAATTTTGGACAAAAATGGAGCTCTTTGGCACAGTGGAATGGATGTTTGTTTGCATCTAGACAAGTCTAAATTAGTTTATGACAATTTAACTCTATCTTCAATATCTTAATTAAATGTTATTGTCCTAGAAATTAAAGGTGTTTGCATCATTGCATATTCTGACTTATGTGATCTTAAATCCAAACAGTATGAAAAAGAACAGAACAGAAACTTTTCACAAACATACACACACACAAGCATACACAGACTGCCACCAGCTGTAGCTGCAGCCCTTGTCTAAACCCTATCCCAGACACCTCTAATTGGCCGATATTTATCCAGGAGCCCAGGAGAGCAGAGTGCACGCAGGGCTGTTTTCACATGGGATTAACCCAGGTCCAAATCCCAACACACTTCACAGAGAAAACCTCAACACTCTCACTGCATCATCTGGTAAAGATTGGCCCCCGCTGGCCTGTTTACCCAGTCTGCCCACTCTAATTTTACTCAGTGTTTTTGAGCTGCAGGTCTTCTGGTATGCTTAACACATTATTTTAAAAATAAATGACTTGACGCCATTTTAACTTTATTACAGATATTATGATAGCACAACTATGCTATGTAGCATAGTGATGCCACATAGCAACACTGTGGGGTTTTGTCCTTCAAAAGGCTATAGGGACATACAAACTGGAGGTTGAAAGACTGAGTGAGAAAGTTTTTTTAAAATCACTGAATATCCCAAAAACTCTACAATTTTAAGAAACTTTTTTTTCTGCATTCAGGAAAAAGATTTCCTTGTCTCATAGCTTTTAAAAATGTTGTTAATGGTAATTAGTTTAGATTGGTTATTCCTTGGAAAAGAAAAATAGTGAGTTGAAAATATTACATTATTTCTAGAATATTAGAATATTTCAACTACAGAAATCAAAGGTAAATTTAATTTAATTCAGTGGAACTTTATTTATCCCGAAGGAAATGCTTGTGCCAGAACATGCTGCAATTACAGTAAAACAAAATATAGTCAGAACAATTAACATTCACAAACCAGTAACAACCATAGTGTTAAATATCAGCCAAAATGTTCAAAATAGACAATATATAAAGTGTTTAAGGAGCAACAACAAAATCCAGAGGGTAACAATAGAAGTAAGGTAAGTACAAGAGTTACTAAAAAATAACAAAAATGGTGGAAAAATGCAGATTGTGCATGATAATCAATGTTATATTATATTTGATATAACAATGAGAAGCAGCATTGCACATTATTTCAGAAAATGATATTGCACTACAGTTACAAATGATCATGATATTCAAAAGTAATACTGCACATAATGTTGAGAAAATAGCATGGGCTGCACTGAATGTGAAGTACGCACATGGATGTTCCCAGTTCAGACATGGACTGTCCTTACTAGAAGGAGTCATCACTGGCTGTCCACAGAAACAAAGAAAAAGACTAATTCGCTCCAAATGAAACCCTGAATCCAGAAAAATAGATATTATTGGAATAATATCCAAAAACCTTGTAATTTTAACCTTCAGTTTACAGAATCTGTCATTCCAAGAATGGAAATCATAGTTCCAACAATATATAGGAAATTCTAAAATGTAGACATGGGACTCCTGAAACTACACATGAACTATCAAGGTTCTATACTTAGAAGATCCATGTATCGACATGCAATATGAAAGTGCACTACTGTCGATCAATACACACACACACACACTGAAAACTACACAACTGACATAAGTTTTGTATCATTTTGTCACATTCAAAACAGAGTTAGATTTTGTCTGCAGTATAAACTAAGGACACAGTTGTGGGACCTTTGTTCTCCATGTGAGGTTATAGCAACACCCACCACATCAACAGTATAAGACACACACTGATCATTGCTTGCTTCGAGAAATATTTTTAAACATATTTCAAATGTTTAAAAAATGCTAAATGTAACACTTGACAGTAACATATTGAACATCTGTTATGCATATTTAGTGTAAATAGTGTGACACAAAAATACTGAATGATTTTGATACATGATGAAGAAGTCACTATCCTTAGTAATGAGGCTGTTAAAAGCATCATATGATACAACACACTACATGTGTAGTTAGTCATCATGAATGAAGACAAATAAAGTTGGCACTTTAAACAAGACACTGGTAGCAGGTAACAGGGAATTTCTTATATTTTCACGTATCTTTCCTCTCTTGCAAGGAGCACCTGTAACATAAATAATTTCCCCTCGGGGATCAATAAAGTATTTCTGATTCTGATTCTGATTCTGATTCAACTGAGGTTTCAACATGGTTCAATGACAAAAAAAGAGATACTGGTAAATTTACTTGCTCTTTACTGCCATCTATTGGACATATATAAAATGTCAAAAAAAGAACAACAAAACAAGAGAAGCAAATTTCTCTTGAGTTAATTCATCTATTCAGGATAACATTTTATTGAAATCCCTCTCTTTAGCATTTATAAGCAATAAAAATTATTATAAGACTTTCTATGATGCCCATGTCTATGATGTATCATAAACATACTTATAATGCATTAATCTGCTTAAAGTACTGTATAATTAGAATTACAATACTTATGAATATTCATAATTCTTTATAACAATAACCATAACACATTACTGTGATTACGTATCATAATATTTCATATTTGCTGGTCACACTGTAACAGTGGGAGCATTACGTTGTTCATCATTTAGTCATGCCAAATTGGAGTACCTTACTAGTACTCAGGTTTATTGTCTGTTATGACCTGTATACAGCTACAAGTAAAGTAGAACTGTTCTAATTATAAGAGTGAGCTTCTTTGGGAAACATTACATCAGTGAAATGTAAATGTCCATTATTTAGATGTTCATCATCATCATTATCATCATGAAAAAGTTGTGTCACATTGGAGTACCCAATTTTGTTATGACCCTTTAAACAAATAAATACATTTCAGTGTGATTCTTGCATAGACTAAAATGTTTTATTTATACTTGACTTTACTAAACTTTACATTTTATACTTAACCTGAAGCAAACAATGACCACTTATATTGACTCATAACCTGCTTGTAATGCCTATACCTCAGGAATTACATTACTGCACCCAATACTGACTAAGAGCAAATTATAATCACCATATCATCCAATATAACAGTGATTTAGACGCATTCTAAAATGGCTTGAATGTTTTACAACTGTGAGGGTTTTAATCAGGGGCATAAATACCTATATCAATCAATCAATCAATCAATTTTATTTATAAAGCCCAATATCACAAATCACAATTTGCCTCACAGGGCTTTACAGCATACGACATCCCTCTGTCCTTATGACCCTCACAGCAGATAAGGAAAAACTCCCCAAAAAAA
>NC_065524.1:724893-734509 GCF_006386435.1 Epinephelus moara
GGGAGTTGCCGGAGGACAGTTAGCAGAGGCTAAGGCTATGCTATGTGGCTCCGCACCGGCTACAGGGGGCTGGCTAACTACCGCAGCTACTGAATGGTTTTCCATGGTGTGGAGCCGCGCTTCTAATTCACTAAGCCTCGCCTCCAACGCAGCAAATAAGCTACACTTATTACAATTACCACTGTCGCTAAAGGAGGCAGAGGCATAACTGAACATTTGGCACACCGAGCAAGAAAGAGCAGAAGGAGAAGCCATCGCTAACTGTAAAGCTAATGTAGCTACCAAGGCTAGTAACGTGCAAACAACAGCTAAGAGATTAGCGAGAAAGTCGTAGAAAGGAGGAGAGCTATAAGTGCTTAAACAGAACCAGTGTGGGTTAAGACTTGAAGTAGACGTTAAAGCAACTGTAGTGAGGAAACAGGCTAGCAGAATTCACCAGAGCAGTACAGAGACGCTGTCACAGAAACACCGGAAATGACACAACTCGCTTACCGCAATACGTCAGCACGTCAGCCATATATGCAGGCAGCGTGGTTGCACTGGGGCCCGTGGGGTTGGGGGGCCTAGGCAATGATGATTCATTCATTCAAATGAATAATTTCTTATTTACTTTTATATTTTTTGTCATATACAGGTATGCAATTATGATTATGGGTAACATGTATGTTGATGTCACTGTCAAGTCTCTTTGATCATGTGACAAAACTATATACAGTAGCTTGTTGGGGCGGAAGATTTGTCAAGACTGACAAGCTTAGCACATCTGCAAGTCCAGTGAGCAGTCATGCCAAGCGGCAGTAAGAAAGGACAAGAGAGACATGAAAAGGAGAAAAAAGTAGCAAAGCTCCCTAAATCAGATCCTTTTGGCATCTGTGTAAACAGTTGCCGGTGGTGTGTCTGTGTACGCCTTATAACTAGTAACTAGCATGCACTAGGGCCTATCACAAAAGCGTGCACTGGGGCCCATCATAACTTTCTTACGCCATTAGTTTTAACATGCCATGATCCTTCCAAAAAAGTGTGAGTGACCACCCGTCATGACATATTATAGTACTTGACCTTGTTAATCATTCTTAATTCTTTTATTTTTTATTTTGATTATTGGCATAAAACAGCTGAATGAATTGAATGAATATTTATGAGTGCTTATAACTTAAATCACACAGTGCTACGGGCAGATTTTCAGATATGTTTAAAAAGCATTATATACATTGGCATCATAGAAAGTGTTACAAAGACATGGGATAGATGGTTTCTATCAGTGGCTTTAAACCTTTGTCATGTGAAGGATGCCTAAATTGATACACATTAGCACAGAGCCCCATTTGATTTCACTTCAGGGACCCTCATCTGAAAAGATTTTGGTTGTTAGATATGATTAAGACCAGAGTTCTTTAGTTACCAACTACAGTTAAGGAGATAACTGTGGAGGAAGTAAAACCTATGATCCGAAAAGTCTCTCTTATGACTCATTTCACATTGGGCTCACTTCTATACTGAACTGAATAGAGAAAAAAAAATATATTCCCATTTTTTCTGGGGACCCCCTGGAACACTCTCAAGGACCCTTTAGGGTCCCTGGACCCATGATCGTTCAATCAATCAATCAATCAATCAATCAATTTTATTGATTTAATTTTATATGAAAATAATAATATTATAATTCTAATTACGGCTATTGTGGTACAATATGTTGAAGGTATATATTAATATTTGATAGTATACATATGTGACAATAATTATATGTGTATAATAACAGTAGGAGTATGACTAATGATAACAGCAGCAGCAGGAGGCATCAAGCAGGACCACGGCAGCAGCACAACCACACACGTCACACTTTTGAAGCACCGCTGCGATATAAGTTAACCTGCGAGACAGTGGAGCACAAAGGCTCTGGAGAAGAAGCCAAGTTAGTGACATGCAGTACAGCTGAGTTAGCGAGATGCAGTAACAGGACATGAGTGTTAGCAAAGGAGAGAGAGAGAGAGAGAAGGAGGGAAGGTGCTCGGTGTATTATAGGAGGACCCCGGCAGACTAGGCCTAAATCAGCCTAACTAGGGGCTGGTACAAGGCAAGCCTGAGCCAGCCCTAACTATAAGCTTTATCAAAAAGGAAAGTCTTAAGTCTAGTCTTAAATGTGGAGACGGTGTCTGCCTCCCGGACCGCAACAGGAAGATGATTCCACAGGAGAGGAGCCTGATAGCTGAAGGCTCTGGCTCCTGATCTACTTTTGGAGACTTTAGGGACCACGAGTAACCATGCATTCTTAGAGCGCAGTGTTCTGGTGGGATAATACGGCACTATGAGCTCTCTAAGATATGATGAAGCCTGACCATTTAGAGCTTTATAAGTTAACAGTAGGATTTTAAATTCAATTCTGGATTTTACAGGGAGCCAGTGCAGAGAAGCTAAAACAGGAGAAATATGATCTTGTTTCTTAGTTTCAGTCAGTACACGTGCCACTGCATTCTGAATTAGCTGGAGAGTTACCTGACTTATTAGAGCTACCTGATAATAGGGAGTTATAGTAATCCAGCCTAGAGGTAACAAAAGCCTGGACCAATCCAATCCAATCCAATTTGCCAGGCTGGTTACGCCTCCAGGATACTACCAGCTGATACAGACACGTCATGATGCACGTCAGATAATGCTTCTGAAGAAGACTGAAGTGACAGTCGAAACATGTCAAGGTAAACTACATCTCCTTAAAAACTCATTGTCTGGTAAAAAGAAACTTTCTACATTTAATCTATTTTGAGTTGACAAAATGAACCTAATTAGATTTCTAATGATGTTACTTAAAGGAAGCATATATAGAGTGAATAGGAGTGGTCCAAGCACAGAACCTTGTGGAACTCCAAACAAACTTTAGTACTTAGAAATGATTCATCTTTAACATGAACGCACTGAAAACGATCAGATAAATAAGATTTAAACCAGCTTAGTGCAGAACCTTTTAGGCCAATTAAGTGTTCCAGTCTCTGTAGCAGAATTTGATGGTCAACTGTGTCAAATGCCGCACTAAGATCTAATAAAACAAGTACAGAGACGAGTCCTTTGTCTGAAGCAATCAGAAGATCATTTGTAATTTTAACTAGTGCTGTCTCAGTGCTATGATGATGAAATCCTGACTGAAATTCCTCAAATAAATTATTGACATGGAGAAAATCACATAGCTGGTCTGCGACTACTTTTTCAAGGATCTTTGATGATGTTGAGAACGTGTGGTATGTAGTGTAGCTGTAAGCAGTAAAAAGTAGTCAGGTAATGTCCGAGTGTGAAGAAGGGACTGAAGCACACTGATCAGTTTACAGACTTCTTGTTGTTTTGTCCATTTTTAGGCCTCCATGCCAGTGATAGCTGCAGCCGGAGGCCTTATGTTTTCAAGTTGTCTGTCCATCTGTCAGTGCATCCATCCGTCCTCATTCTTGTGAAAAGGATATCTCAGGAATGCCACGAGGGAATTTCTTCAAATTTGGCACAAACATCTAATGAACTAATTAGATTTTGGTGGTCAGGTCAAAGGTCAAGGTCACTGTGACCTTGTCTGTCTCATTCTTGTGAATGTGACATCTCAATAACACCTTAAGGGAATGTTTTCAAATTTGGCAAAAACGTCCATTTGGACTCAACAATGAACTCAACTGATTTGGATCAAGTGTGGAAGGTGAAGAGGGGAACTGGACACTCTGATCAATTACCAATTTCATTAGTGCAAACAGACTAATTTTTCATCTTCTATGACTCTTAACACCCATAAGTGGAGGCTACTTTATAAAGACATAATGAATGACAATATTATAAAATATGTCCTCATGGGAGAGGTTATAATAACTGTTGACAAATACTGCACACTAATAAAGACTTAAAATGCTTTTAAACCTACTTGCAACTGCATTAATATGCTTTGTAAACCATTTCATAAATGTTTATATGCTGCTTATAAATACGGGGACTTAAAGTGTTGCCCAGTACAATAGTTTATTGGATTTTAAGGGGGCAGTCAATTTTTTCAATTTGATTATTAAAAAGTCTTGCAAACATGAATTTGAGATAAAATATGTATAGAATGATGCATAAAGATCTAAAACATTTCCATTTGAGGTGATGGTGCATGGTCATTTCCCTTGGAAGTGTTGCATATGCATATATATATATATATATATATATATATATATATATGTATATATATATATATGCATTTTTATCATATTTATACAGCAGCCTATGTGACACTGTCATGAAATATCTGAAGTTACTTTAGTGTAAAGGTAAGATGAGTCAGACAGGTCAAGAGCTGCAGTGAGGAGGATTCCAATTAGCTTTGGTAATTAAAATTTTGAATCTTAAATTGTTTCTCATAAACAGCACAAACATGTGGCTTTCTTTCACAATTACTTTCCAGAAATGCATTGATAGAGCCTCTTTGCATCTTTTTGTATTTGTTTTGTGTTTTTTAGTCATTTGGGTCTCTTTGGGTAATTATGTGTCTCTTAGGGGTTATTTTGTGTCTTTCTTGGTCATTTATGTTGCTTTGTGGTTGTTTTATGTCTCTCTGTGGTTGTTTTGTGTCTCCTTGTGGTTGTTTAAACAGTTTTTATGCCTCCGTGCCATAGCTTATGTATTCAGGTTCTCAGACTGTCCGTTCCTCTATCCCATTCTTGTGAACATGATATCTCAAGAACCTCTTGAGGGAATTTCTTCAAATTTGGCATAAACAGCCCCTTAGACTCAGTGTAAACTGATTAGATTTTGGTGATCATAGATCAAATGTCATGGTCACTGTGACCTTGTCTGTCTAATTCTTGTGAATGCAATATGTGAAGAACACTATGAGGAACCGTTCACTGGGACTCAACAATGAGTTCAATTTTTTTTTGGTGGTCAAAGGTCAAGGTCACTGTGACCTTGCATCTGTGTCATTCTCGTGAATGTAATATCTCAAGAACACCTTAAGACAATGTCTTCAAATTTGGCACAAATGTTCATTTGGACTGAAGAATAAACTAATTAGAATTTGGTGGTCGAAGGTGAAAGGTTAAGGTCAGTGTGACCTTAGTAAGTAGTAAGTAGTAATCCATCCATGACTGTGTAGTAATAAGATGAAAGTGAAACTTAATTTGGAAACTCCTTATTTCCAGACAATGATAGTTCCAAATCAGTATTTGTTCCATTGAAATGTATAGAATCCAGTAACTTCCTGGAAGGCAGGAAAAGCACAATAAAACTTTGCTAGAGAATAATCATTATACTTCCATAAACCATTTTTCAATTAGCAAAATAATTTGGATCACTCAGATTTAAAACAGCAAATATCTGAACAAAGAAAAAGAATCCAGGCTGAGAATCTGACCAAACAGTTATGGTATACTAATGGAATGTGAGTCATTGTCCATACAGCTGTCTGTAACAAGTGATTTCTGTATGCCTTTTTGTAAACGGTTCTGTTGTAACACCCAGATGATTTTTCTCTTCACATTAATTTATGTTATGTTTGAAATGATTTGTTAATCAAATGTGTACTCTTTGTTGTGCTTTGTAATGGTTTTGTATTCTGTGCGGTTGTGTATGTCTTTTGAGTGTTGGGTGATGCATGGGTTGGGGGCGTTCTCTGCTCATTTTGTTTTTTCTGTTGACAAAAAACTGATTGACTTCAAAGTTTGAATTCTACACAATTCAGCCAGTACACAAAGAGTATTTTCCATAACCACACGTATGGTGTGAATTTGGAAATGACCGACCAAACATTAATGTCTTCCAGGTAAAATGTAGCCAAACTCTATTCTCCAGCTGAGAAGGTCTTAAATCAGAGCTGTATCTCCCATCTAGAAAATATTAAGACTCTGACATGTGTCTTCTTTTTCTTGTTTACACAGTTTGTATTGTCCTCTATGTTGGGAGTATATTAATGCCGAATAATTCTGGTAAGCTGGTGAGTAGTTGTGATATCAGGTATAGACTGATTATGTGCTCTGTAATGAAGCTGTGTTGAACACTGCTGAAGATAATTCCACCAGCTGCTGATTCAAAAAAGAACTGTGATTATGAAATCCTGTTGACTGAAGCTATCTAAATGTGTTTCTCCAGATCTAAACATTTCCAAACACATCTGTTCAAATTCTCTCCTGTATCACGTATGTATGAAGCACACATCTAACTATTAGGTGACCTATTCTTGACCCCTTTCATGCCAGTCTGTCTTCCACCTGTGTGTTTCCCACCCCTACGTGGCCAAAAAGGCATCTGGCTGGGGTATTTAAAGTAGTGCAGAGTTGGTTCACTACCTTCCTGTCTTGTCTCAAGGTGAGTACACATAATCTATTTTTCACTTCTTTACAACCACCATTTCTCATGGGACTTTGTGTCCACAGATGTCGCAAATATGGAGTCTGCTCTGCTTCCTCATTGGCACATCATATGGTAAGTTGACTTTAATTTCTGGAATCAGTTTTACTGAAATTGGAAACTGGGTGAGCAGAGTTAAGGTGGTATGTAATTGCTGTTTTTAGGTTGATTTCTGCGTTTGAAAACCCATACTCTTTGTTTCTCCTTAAGTGCCTTTTCATACCGTATATCAGCTTTTGAGTGCACTATATTAAATTTCATGGAGACGTAATGGAGATATCTACACACTTACAAACGTGCATTTCTCCAGCAGAGTTTTGATAGGTTTAAAGGATGATTTAGAGCACACACTTACTGAGCATCATTTGAAAAGCTCAAAATCTCAAACTTTGAGACCATAAATGGCTAATTTGAGACAACTGGACAATTTGTACTGCCAAACCATAAATCTTGTTTAGACAGTCGTGATCTGATTGGAGTCCTGCGAGGATCAACAGGTGTGAAGTCTGGCAGCTGGTGGCTGCTCTGTATGATCTGATGAAGAGCGGAGGCTCGAAATGTTATCATCATGAGGTGAAATAAATTCACTTAATAGGAGCCCTGCAGTGTGTGAACCTTATTCAATGTTCCAGCTGGTGGCTGCTCACTCTGCTGTGGTTCAGTGGCTAACAAGTGGAGCTAGCTGCTAACAGAAAACACTGCAACAAACAATCTCCACAAATCCATTAAACAGCGCCAACATCCACAGTCAAACACACATGGCTGCGTATTTGCTGCTGAATTACAGCTTACACTTTGTTCTCACTGTGTTTAGGAAGTTTTTTGCAGGCTAGCGAAACATCCTGGCTTTGACAATTTACTGGTGTTTACCAACCTGTCAACTGTCTGATCTCATACTGCACTTGAAGAAAACAATTGCAACCACAGCCATTCTTGGCTTCCTAGTTTAAAACATTTTTTTTCATATGCTTAGTCCAATAATTAATCACATATTCTCCCCATTCATTTCATTTTAAATGTCCGATAGCCCACCACTAAAATTATAGTCCTGCTCGTCTGGTCAATGAAAACAAAACACACATTTTGTCATAGTTTTTATAATCAATGATCTGTTTTAAGCTTGTCAACCTTTCTTTGGCATAGAAAAAAGAGTTAATGGTGAACATTTTTGTCATAGTTTTTGTAATTAAATTAACACTGTGTGAGAGCTTGTCAATGTTTATATACAGTTTTGCTCTCTTGGTCCCCAGTCAATCAATAAATCAATATGTTTGCTGTTTTCAGAAGAGGCATGTGAGTATAACATGGCATGACATATTGATATATATGACTCATATGATATATACTCATTGATACAAATGGTCATTTTGGGAACCAAAGTGTAATGTGAGGTATACCTTTAAACTGTACCCAGTTTCTTGTGAAAAAATAAATAACAAAATAAAAACTGTATCCAGAAAGCTTCAGATATACCATATATATATATATATGTATATATACATACACACACACACACACACACACACACACACACACACACACACATATATATATATATATATATATATATATACATATATATATATTTTTTTTCTTTTTGCTAGGTTGACACTGTAACATTGTAATGTTAGCCTTTTAGGCTTTTAGGCTTCCTATTATCAAGATACACTGTGTGCAACCATCATTAAAGGTTTATCTGTCATTTCTTCCTCAAAGGTCTGTGAAACAAATGTTCAGCCAGTTTCAAAACTTAATGACTTTAAAGGATCTTTTTTTTCTGAGTTTGTAAATATCAAAACTGTATGACAAATGTATTGTGAAACTCCAGCCCTGTTCTCATTCCCAAGTTGTCAAATACTGCTGCTTTGTCAGTGACTTTGGCATCGGACACCTGACACCAAAAGCCACCTTTCGCAGTGGTATGATTTGCCACTGGCCGGCGTCAGATTGAAACGCTGCTAGTAACGATGTAAAATAAGGAGATGGAAGCGCTTTAGGGCAGGTGGGAGGGTGCTTTCCTCTGGGAGCCCGGTGTTCACTTCCCATGAATGTAGAGCCAAACCATGATGTTTTTTTTCCTAAATCTAACCATGTGCTTTTGTTGCCTTAACTTAACCATGTGGTTATGTCAATGTCCTGGTACTGGTAGTGGCGTCCCCGAACATCAACAGCAGATGCTAGAGGATACCTAGTGCGTAATGTGTAGACGTGAAAGGCCACTGACAAAGTGATGATATCAATCAGTCAATCAATTTTATTTATAAAGCCCAATATCACAAATCACAATTTGCCTCACAGGGCTTTACAGCATACGACATCCCTCTGTCCTTAGGACCCTCGCAGCGGATAAGGAAAAACTCCCCCCAAAAAAACCCTTAACGGGGAAAAAAATGGTAGAAACCTCAGGAAGAGCAACTGAGGAGGGATCCCTGTAACGCCCGCCAATGTAATAATGTCCACAAACGTAATAAACCACAAACGTAATAAAAATCTGCAGCATTTAATGTAATAAACCTACAAATGTAATAAATTTTCCACAAACGTAATAGCCGCTGCCTACTACAAACGTAACACGGGATTTCCCACAAATGTAATAACTATTACTGTATGTTTGCAGGGATTTATTACGTTTGCGGGGAAGTGAAAATCTTTATTGTAATAACTTCCCACAAATGTAATAATACAATGAATAATGGTCGTTGTGGTTGTTGTTTGTTTGTTTGCCTATACACCTACTAATACTACTGACCGTGGGTGCAAAATCCAGCTGCTGACTCTCCGCTCCGCTATCACACAACGGATCCCCACCCGCCAATTGCGCCACCAGGAGGTGGTCAGGGGTGGCCATGGCCCCCCCTACAAATTTGCTGGCCACCCACTGGCCACCCCACTCGCCAGTGGGGAAAAGGCGTTAGTGCGACCTCCCATAGGTCTAACTACCCATAACTCCGACTACCCGCTAATCCGACCATGCAGGTCTACAGCGAGGTTTTATCGTTTTAGTCCAATAATGTCGACTGCCCATTAACCATTTTAATGCCATTATTCCGACATCGGATTTCACCGCCAGTTAGTCCGACCACAGCACTTCCAACATGAAACAGTTTGTGCATTTCTCCCTCACTGCGCCGCAAGGACTGTGAGGAAAGTTGCATTTATCTCATCGACGGGAAATCACATCCATCTGCTATATGTGACGTACATGCCCTTATTTGGATAACACATCCTGGTATTCCCCACACATAAAGCCTATTGACAGCTAATGCGC
>NC_065524.1:735009-740213 GCF_006386435.1 Epinephelus moara
TTGTTTGTTTGTCTGCAAAATAACTCAAAAAGTTCTGAACGGATTTTGATGAAATTTTCAGGAAAGGTTGATAATGGGACAAGGAATAGATGATAAAATTTTGGTGGTGATCGGTTGAAGCAAAGTGGATAAAATAATAAAATGGCGGGAAATCCGAGCTGCTTGGCGGAGGTCTGCGCTCTCCAAGTGCTCTAGTTACAGATATGCGATGTTATTTGGCCATGGTGATCGCCGCTTGCTGTTGGTTTGCAGGACTTTCGTTTTTCTGCTGATGTTGTTTTTTTTATCTATGTACACTGTCTTGGTTCGTCATGTCAGAGGTAGTGAGTTTTGGATTTTTTTTGTAACTGTAATAATTTTTTTTGTATTACATTAAGCAATGATATGAGTGTTTGTTAAACATACTGTATAGCCTGGTAATCAGAATAAGAAAGACTATTGATCCCTGCTGGGAAGTTCTTGTTACATAAATCAAATATATGAGTATTTCTGTACTTGCTTCTGTTTTTATCTGCCAGTACCTGCTTTTTCCCAGTAATTGTTTTGATTACAATAAATAGATCTGTTGTGTGATAGCGGAGTGGAGAGTCAGCAGCTGGATTTTGCACTCACGGTCAGTAGTATTCGTAGGTGTATAGGCAAACAAACAAACAACAACCACAACGACCATTATTCATTGTATTATTACATTTGTGGGAAGTTATTACAATAAAGATTCCCCATAAACGTAATAAATCCCTGCAAACGTAATAGTTATTACATTTGTGGGAAATCACATGTTACGTTTGTAGTAGGCAGCGGTTATTACATTTGTGGAAAATTTCTTACATTTGTGGGTTTATTACATTAAATGCTGCAGATTTTTATTACGTTTGTGGTTTATTGCGTTTGTGGACAGTTATTACATAGGCGGGCGTTACAATCCCTCTTCCAGGACGGACAGACGTGCAATAGATGTCGTACAGAACAGATCAACATAATAAATTAACAGTAATCCGTATGACACAGTGAGACAGAAAGAGAGACAGAGAGAGAGAGAGAGAGAGAGAGAGACAGAGACAGAGACAGAGACAGAAAGAGATGCAGGACAGACGGTAATGACAGTAGCCTACAACAGCATTAATGAAAGTAATGATATTATAATAATATTATAATTATAATTCTGGTTATTGTGGTACAATATGTTGAAAGTATATATAAATGTCTGATAGTATACATATGTGACAATAATCATATGTGTATAATAACAGTAGAAGTATGACTAATGGAAACAGCAGCAGCAGGAGGCATCTGGCAGGACCACAGCAGCAGCACAACCACACGTCACACTATCCAGGCACCGCTGCGATATGAGTTAACCTGCAAGACAGTGGAGCACAAACGCTCCGGAGAAGAAGCAGAGTAAGTGACATGCAGTATGGCCGAGTTAGCAAGATGCAATAACAGGACATGAGAGAGAGAGAGAGAAGGAGAGAAGGTGCCCGGTGTATTATAGGGGGTCCCCCGGCAGACTAGGCATAAGTCAGCCTAACTAGGGGCTGGTACAAGGCAAGCCTGAGCCAGCCCTAACTATAAGCTTTACCAAAGACGAAAGTCTTAAGTCTAGTCTTAAATGTGGAGACGGTGTCTGCCTCCCGGACCGCAACAGGAAGATGATTCCACAGGAGAGGAGCCTGATAGCTGAAGGCTCTGGCTCCTGATCTACTTTTGGAGACTTTAGGGACCACGAGTAACCCTGCATTCTTAGAGCGCAGTGTTCTGGTGGGATAATATGGCACTATGAGCTCTATAAGATATGACGGAACCTGACCATTTAGGGCTTTATAAGTTAACAGTAGGATTTTAAATTCAATTCTGGATTTTACAGGGAGCCAGTGCAGAGAAGCTAAAACAGGAGAAATATGATCTTGTTTCTTAGTTCCTGTCAGTACACGTGCCACTGCATTCTGAATTAGCTGGAGAGTTACCTGACTTATTAGAGCTACCTGATAATAGGGAGTTATAGTATATCCAGCCTAGAGGTAACAAAAGCCTGGACCAAATTTTCTGCATCTTTTCGGGTCAGGATAGGCCTAATTTTCACAGTATTACGCATATGAAAAAATGCAGTCCGTGAGGTTTGTTTTAAATGAGAATTAAAAGACAAATCTTGATCAAATATTACTCTGAGGTTTCTTACGGTAGTGCTAGAGGCCAGAGCAATGCCAGCTATTTGACGACTGGGGATGAGAACGTGTTGGAAATTCAGTCCATGTGGGAAGTGAGGGTTTTGTAAGTAAGTAAAATTTATTTGTATAGCACTTTTCACAGAGAGGACTCACAAAGTGCTTCACAGTCTTAAAATACAGACAAGAATACATACATACAAACATACAGGTCACATACAGAGACACAAAAATGAAACAGTTGTTGCAAAACTAAATCACTTAAGACAAGTTAAAGAATGCCTGCCTATACAGATAGGTTTTAAGATGCTTCTTAAAGATATCAACCGATGCTGCGGCTCTCAAGATCTGTGGGAGGGCGTTCCACAGTCTGGGTGCAATGGACTCAAAGGCCCGGTCACCTCTAGTTCTAAGCCTAGTGCGAGGAACTGCCAACAGGCCGTGATCGGCAGACCTAAGTGTCCTACTAGGAACATATACATGCAGCAGGTCAGACAGATACTCAGGTGCCTGATCATGAAGGGCTTTGAATGTTAAAACAAGGATTTTGAACTGGATCCTAAAGCTGACAGGAAGCCAGTGTAGGGAGGCCAGGACAGGAGTAATGTGGCAGTTTTTGGGTGATTTGGTTAACAGCCTGGCAGCGGCATTCTGCACCAGTTGGAGGCGATCTACATGAGTTTTACTGAGACACATGAAAAGAGAGTTGCAGTAATCCAGACGTGATGACACAAAGGCGTGAATGATCATTTCTAGTTCAGCATGTGATACAACAGATCTCAGTTTTGCAATGTTTTTAAGGTGGAAAAAGCATGTACGGGTCAACATGTGAATGTGTTTATCAAAGTGCATGGCCTGGTCAAAAATAACTCCGAGATTTCTCAGGTCAGAGCGGATATTTGAATTCAGGGACCCAATACAGCTCGCCACCCTAGAAGCAGTACAGTCAGGAGCGACAATAAGGACCTCCGTCTTAGCAGCGTTAAGCTGGAGGAAATTGTTGACCATCCAGTCATTAATTGCAGACAAACAGTCATGCAGTACATTCAGACTGTCAGTCCTGTCAGGATTAAAGGAAAAATACAGCTGAATATCATCTGCGTACATATGATAAGATACACCCTCAAACCTGTTGATAATGTTTCCAAGAGGTAGCATATACAAAGCAAACAAAATTGGACCCAACACTGAGCCCTGGGGCACCCCACAAGAAAGGGGGACGGACTCGGACATAAAAGGACCAGATGCTACAGAGAAACTTCTACCAGAGAGGTAGGAGGCAAACCAGTCAAGGGCACTGCCTGAAATGCGAACAAAGTTACTGAGCCTATCTAACAGGATGCGGTGATCCACAGTATCGAAGGCTGCGCTAAGGTCAAGCAGCATTAGTATGGTACATTTACCATTGTCAGAGGCCATCATGATGGCCTCTGACAATTGTGGTGTGTTCTCCATGTCCACAGCAACCGAGGTCTGTTTTGATGAGCTGGGCTGCTTTGGTGACCTTCCTCCCTGGGGAGGCACTACTCAGAGACCAGCTACCATTCTGCCCTGGCACCCTGACGAGATTGACACCCGCTTCCTCCTCTTCACCCAAAAGAACCGTTACTACCAGGCAAGGAGAGGTTATATTTATCTTTTTATTTTTTGCTTGGAACTGTCTTATCACAGACATGTATGTGAAAACCATGTGTGCATCCACTGTGAAGATACAAGTAAATTAATTAACGAAAGGGTTCACATTTGTTCAAATCTGTTTTGAAATAATACTCACATGCCCAAATGTACATTAAAGGGGGTTACTGGTCAGTGAAATTTCTCTTGTCAATATTGGCCCCAAAGAGTCACCTTACAAAGTGATGGCAACAAAAGTGTATGGGGACAAAATCAGTTTCCCTCTGTACAAAAATACATTCCTGAATTCAAAAAGTCAAGACTTCAGCAGTCTGATTTAGACAAACCAAGTGGGTTTTATTCAAAGCTACAATTTTCTTTTCTGTTATTTAAATTTATCGTGCTTTTACAGGAGTGAGAGCTGTGATGAACCTTATGACCTGTGGCAGAGGGACAGTAACACGAAGAGGGACACATGTTCTAAAGAGACCACAAGTTGGGAAGACTTTGCTTGTGTTGGGGTTTACTAATGGCAGGTTGGTTATTGATTATTAATTACTAATTGTAATTAATTGAGAAAATTCCGGGGCACCATCCTGGGATCAGGGATCAATGACCAACCTATATTTAGTCAAAAAGGGGAATCCTCATCTAAGTTTGTATATGTAAAATATTAACAATCAAATAGGTTAGAGGGTGTGAACCTGAGCACTGACAGTCTCAACCAGCTGTTGATACAACAAACAATGCACAAATAACCACAGAGAATTGCTCTAATGAAGTTACAAATGTTTATTAAGGCAATAATTAATCAACCAATCAAGAACTTGAATTAATAAACACACTAGACTAATGAACAACTAACTAGAAGCAGCAAATCAAACCATGCAAGTGGATTTGTGTGTGTGTGTATGTGTGAGGGAGTGTGTTTGAGGGGGAGGGGCAAGAGAGAGAGAGACAAAAGTGGCAGTGACCTTGTGGGGGTCACACTACCACAGACCTAAAAGGGCGGATGCAAACACATCACGCCAAGGGTTGATATGACTAAGGCGGAATTTATACTTCTGTACTGAATTGACACCATAGCTACAGCATAGGCTCTGCCTTGAGGGAATTGGACTTGGACTCAACAGTGAACTGATTGGATTTTGGTGGTCAAAGGTCAGTGTGACCTTGCATCTGTTTAATTCTTGTGAACAAGATATCTCAAGAACATCTTAAGAGAATTTCTTTAAATTTGACACAAACGTCCACTTGGACTTGAGAATATCAATCAATCAATCAATCAATCAATTTTATTTATAAAGCCCAATATCACAAATCACAATTTGCCTCACAGGGCTTTACAGCATACGACATCCCTCTGTCCTTATGACCCTCGCAGCGGATAAGGAAAAACTCCCCAAAAAAAACCCTTTAACGGGG
>NC_065524.1:741196-751079 GCF_006386435.1 Epinephelus moara
TCAGATAAAGAGTCTCTGAGTTGTTTGGGGCCAAGAACAATAACTTCAGTTTTGTCTGAATTTAACATCAGGAAATTGGTGCTCATCCAAGTTTTTATGTCTTTAAGGCAGTTATGGAGTTTAGTTAATTGATTACTTTCTTCTGGCTTCATCGATAAATACAACTGAGTATCATCCGCATAACAATGGAAATTTATAGAGTGATTTCTAATGATGTTACCTAAAGGAAGCATATATAGAGTAAATAGGATTGGTAAACTAATTACAATTTTGTGGTCAAAGGTCAAAGTCAGTGTGACCTCACAAACTATGTTTTTGGCTATAACTCAATAATCTATATGCTAATTATGACAAAACTTCACACAAATGCCATTTTATATCCAAAAGGTCAAAGGTCAACTTCACTGTGACATCATAATGTTCTGCATAAAACACATTTCAGTCCATTATTCAACATCTCTCAGGACAAAAAGGGAAATATTTGGATAGATACTGAACTGGTGACACTGGGTATCCTCCTTGAAACTGTGCAGATTGTATAGATGTTCTCTGCAGTGTGTGCAGTGTATTGGTTTATTTCAGACATGGATGTAAACTGCAAGAGAAGCTTGATTGGTGTGCAAAGGCATGCAACTGCAGGGCGGTTATTCTAGTTTTTATTTAAAACAAGGCTGTGGATTTTATCATAGGTCACTTTCGTTGAAACTGCTTAAAGAAGAAATCTCTTTGCACCCACTATGGACATAAACAATTACAACAGATAATACTTTTAATGTACATATCTACATGTGAGTATTGTATTAAGACAGACTTGGGAAAAAAGTAAACCTATCATTTAGGCTCTCAATGTGTTCATCATGGCTTTTATATTGAAACTTTCAGGAGATCAAGACTGACAAAACCATCCAGGCATCAAACTACGGTGGGATGAGAAAGACGCAGTTCATCATTCCTGGTTTTCTGAAAAAAGAAGATGAGGACTGGCCACAGGAGATGTGTAAGGTAAGGAGGCACATGTTGAAAAACTTCTTCACTGACGATCTTTGAGAAATACTAGATGTGAAGAACACACAATAGCAGTTTGTTCAAGGGGCTTCATAAAAAAATAAATAAATATGTGTGTTACACTGTGTGTTACTGAAACTTGTAACTTTGAATTAGACTCTGACCTTCAAGACATTTAATTGAAAAACAACACCACATTTAATTTTTATTTTCTTGTAGGGCTAGATTTAATCTAGTCTCGTCAAAGACATGGTAATGTCAATTTTCTTAAGCCCTTTTTAGATAGGAATTGTGCAAATACGCAGGAAAGCCCAATCAGTCTTTTTTCAGCATTGGCAGTATAAAAACAAAATCCGGGAGTGAGGCAAAATGCCGCCTACCTATTTTTGTTTATACAGAATTTTTTTTTCGGGGCAATGGGGGGCGTGTAGCTCAGCGTGTGACGTAAGCAGTGACGTGGGAGGGAAGCCGCGGCTAGTCAGTCCTTCGGCGATTCTCTCGTAAGTCTGCCCATTCCTCACCTTTCCCGTCATCTGATGGTTAATAACCTCTTCGTTTGCGAGGGCAAGGAAGCTGCGCAATTCCTTGTCTCCCCAGTTGCTCATCTTTACAGTGTCTGTCAGGTTTGCGTTTCCCTATTGCTACTAGCTGCTCGCTAATTCCTGCTATCAGCTGTTTCCTGTTTATCCACCGCCAGTGGCTTGCACGTGCGGCGTCATCAACAGCTCCTCCCACAAGTCTTTAACAGCCCCTCCCATTGCGGAAGGCCGCCTCGGTCTGTTTAAACTAAAAGGGTTCCGCCAATATGACGCCTCGGTCTGTTTAAACTAAAAGGGTTCCGCCAATATGACTACCCTACGAGGGAAAAAATTGGGCACCTCAGATCCACTCACCAATCCGGCTCTGTGTGTCTAAATGCTCGCAGCTTGCCGGCCAAACGGCCCAACATTCGCGGAAAATCTGGCAGCGTAAAAGGGGCTTTAGAAAAGGAAAGAAGCATTTTGGACTTTCAATTTCAAAAGTTTATTTGCAGGAGGAATGAATGAAGAATTCTCAATTAATTACTTTTTCTAGTGGTTCTCAAATATCTCTCATTTATGTGATTTTGTAGTGGTTCTCTTATGACTCTACATATAGCACCTTATCAAAAGGTTTTCTTAAATTGGTGTTTTTTTCATTAAAATTGTTTATGAAATGTGTGTCAGGCCAAATAGGCACATTTTGGGTTTGAGCCTCTCCTGTGCATCACAAGTGCTATCTTTAATTTGTACCGCTTCTGTGAAACAAAATGGTGTCACCCAGGTCTCTCATTTGACATGCTTCTTTGCCAGTCTGGGACAATGACTGGCTTGGAGCCACATGACCATATACCCACCCCACCTTTGCAGATACACATTTGACCATTGTGTGTATGTATATGACTGGTTGTTTTTAATTTTTTTTTCATTTCTTCCTCATCTAAATGCTGTTTGTGATGTGTTTCATGATGACCTTGATGAAGGCCACAAGCCAAAATGTGTTAGTCTTGCAGTAAAGTTGTTCTTAACACTACAAGTGTTACTGGAGTTTCAACAGCTCTGGTCTTTAGGGCTGTAATACCCACTTTATTCTGTAGATGTGATGATTCAAGAACATTACTATATCTTTTCAGAATAATTTAACTGAACTTGAACTACACACTCAACCTATGCAGCATAGACAGAGTAAAAAGTTCAAGTTAAACTAATTGATTCTAAGAATATATAGTGAAATGTCACACATACTCTAAACACATATCTACAGACAAAGTGAAACAGTTGAACTGTGTTGAAATGTTAAAAATATTCTGTAAACTTTCAGCAGGACTCTGAAATAAAATGTTACCAACATTTTAATTCAGCACATTAAGTTTGCCTTCAACTGCTGAGGGGCTAATGTTGACTTTTGTCAGAAAGGGCTTTCTGGCAGAAAGCCTGAAGGGAGAACTTGTTCATTGGGCTAGATGAAATGATTCAGCACTGATAGGAGTCATCTTGTAGTCAAAGTGAGAGACATGATTTTACGGATTGTCATCTAATAATAGTCCATACCCACTGGTAGCTTTATCACCTTCTATGCCAATCCTCAATGCCTATGTGCAGTTTCACATAGATTGACCACGTCAGTGAGTAGAAAAACAAGGGACAGACAGAATGACTGACTGACAGAATTACACACTGACAGTTTCCGTGATTATGTACAGCATACCATGACTTAGTCATGCCAAAAATTAGAAGAAAACAACAACATTTGGCCACAGGGGGAGCCACAGCAATTGGTCGCATTTTAGCCATTTTTAAGCATTTTTCTGTTGTTATAGCACCACCCAGTTGCCAATTAGAGTTAAATTTCTCCAGTCACCTTGAGGCGTCCTGTTCTACGTATCTACCAAGTTTAGTAAAAATCAATATGGCGGTTAGGCCTAGATAAGAAATTAGCTCTCTAGCACCCCCATTTTGTTTGATGGGGTCAATAATGGAGGGGTCCCCTCAGATTATGTGTGGTCATATGCCTACAAAGTTGCGTGTTGATCGGTGAAACCCTTGAGATGTTATACACCTTTATGTGATGAGCAACGCCCTCCACAATATTCTTTGCCTTATAGAAGCTCAGTTTTAGTAAGTTTTCCAACTTTTGCCAAGAGGGAACTTTAGATATTGGTCCCTAGATTATGTTCACCGAGTTTCATGCAGATCGGTCAAACTTCCTAGGAAGAGATCGATTTTAAGTGTTTTTTAAATAATTGAAAATGGCGGAAAATCTGTATAACCGGAAGTTATGGGTTCGTGAGGCAAATTTGTTCCTCATGAGGAGAGGCATCTCTGTGCAAAATGTCATGTCTCTACGACTGAAATGCCCATTCAAAGTTTGCAATTTCAATCGGTTGCTATAGCGCCCCCCTTTCATTCATTCACCACTGTGCCAAATTTCACATGGATTGACCCAGTCAGTCAGGAGAAAAACGTGGAACGAACACACACACACACACACACACACACACACACACACACGTTTTCGTCATTAAATAGTAAGATGGTTTGCTGCTTGGATCAGTTAATAATTCTGTATGGTACAATATTTCACATGCTAAGAATCACTCAGTATATTAACTCAGTATAATCTTTGTAAAGGTTCTCAATTGTCCAGCTCACTGGATATTTTGAAGTCTTGAAATCACACATCTAAGAGGCTTCATCAATATGGAAGTCATTTATGAAAATGTCCTCTAGACATTATTAAACAAACACTGAGTATCACATGAAGAGAGACATCAAAATACTGACTTGGCCTGCCCTGGTCCCAGTTTTATTTCAGGAATTATTGACATTAGATTCGATAATGGTGGGATAAGGGCATAAAAGCAATACGCACACTGACCCAAGGAAATGAATTCAAGAGTTTTGGAGAACTACAGAAGGAATCTCAAATAGAAAATTAAGATCTCTACAGATATTTTCAAATAAGAGATTACAGTGACAGAAAGATTAAACCAGGAATATCTGAGGAGGGCAATGCAGTTATGAATATTCTAATTGATGCTTATAAATAGGGCAGTAAAAAAGTAATTTCCAGATTATATCAGGGCCTTCAGAAGCAGAAAGGGAACAATACTGAATATATTAAAGTTCAATCAATCAATCAATCAATCAATCAATCAATCAATCAATCAGTCAATCAATCAATCAATTTTATTTATAAAGCCCAATATCACAAATCACAATTTGCCTCACAGGGCTTTACAGCATACAACATCCCTCTGTCCTTTAGACCCTCACAGTGGATAAGGAAAAACTCCCCAAAAAAAACCCTTTAACAGGGAAAAAAAAACCGTTAGAAACCTCAGGAAGAGCAACTGAGGAGGGATCCCTCTTCCAGGACGGACAGACGTGCAATAGATGTCGTACAGAACAGATCAGCATAATAAATTAACAGTAATCCGTATGACACAATGAGACAGAAAGAGAGAGAGAGAGATGCAGGACAGACGGTAATGACAGTAGCTTACAACAACATTAATGAAAGTAATAATATTATCGTTATAGTTCTGGCTACTGTGGTACAATATGTTGAAAGTATATATTAGTATCTGGCAGTATACATGTGTGATAATAATCATATGTGTATAATAACAGTAGAAGTATGACTAATGGCTAATGATGGCAGCAGCAGCAGCAGGAGGCATCTGGCAGGACCACGGCAGCAGCACAACAAAGTTAAATGGGAAAAATTATTAGAGACAGAAATATCACAGGAAGACTGGCATTCGATAAAACACAGCACTCATCCACAATCTGTAAGAGATGGAGAGAATTTGGCTGGAAAAACTTGATCCGCTTCTTCGTCACACCCCACATTAAGAGCAAACTATCCCAGTCACAACAGTAGTGTTGGAGACAGTGCGGACACATGAATGCCAATGGACCATGGACATGTCCGAAACTCAAATATTCAGAGAAAAATATGTTCAATTCTAAAAAAGATTTTGGGATATGAAATACCTATTGATGTCAAGGTCCTGTATTTCAGTGCAATAAGGAAAGATGTGATTAAAAAAAAGATTAGTATTTGTGTAAAATACTATTTATTGATACTAAGACAGCAATTACAAAGAACTGGTCTGATTTGAAAAAAATCTGAGCCTCAAAGCCTTAAACAATGGATAGACATAATCAAGGAGATCTTTATAATACAAAAGATTCTCTGAGGTCTAGAGGAGCAATATTCCTCAGAAAATGGGAGAAACAGATTGTCTTTATTTTAGAAGATGTGAACGCAGCTTCACTGTGAATGTCTCTGGACAATAAAAGCACATTTAATACGTGGCCTCATGAATACTCAACTGGTGTGCCCCCACACAGTGTTTATGTTTTGTCTAAACATCGAAAAATATTTTAAATATAAAGTTAAGAAAAAAATAGCGATCTCCACTGTATCAAGTTTCCTGCCCATACACCTGTCCGATTAAGCACGAGCAGCACCACTGAATCAAGTTTCCCGTCCATACACCCGTACAACCAATCAACAGCAGCACCACTGATTGGCTCACAAAGTTGTCAGTCATGTTGTAAGATTCCTGTTTTATAGCATTAAATAACTAATTAAAACCAAACTCAGAAAAACAAACACTTGAATATACAGCACAATGATAAAAACTACCTTATCTGACAGAAACCATCTCTGGGAAAAATGTATCTGATGTGTACATTGAGTTTTTAGTTTGGCCCATATCCCATTCATTAACATGGAGGACGGGCTTTATGACCTGTACTGCAGCCAGCCACCAGGGGGAGATCCAGATGTTTTGGCTTCACTTTTGGGGGGCTGTCATGTCATCCATCTTTGTATACAGTCTATGGGTTCATCCCAATATCACTCCTCTATCCTCTATCCTCAGTCCAGACGTTGCGTAGGGTCATAAAAATCCGGTCATAATCTATTTTTACTGGTCATTTTAATTTTTGTTTTTAAATGATAATAAAGATATTCAAAGACATTTAGTTTTCATTCGTACGTTTTTAATAAATCCAACAAGCAAGTTATAAAGTGTGCATTAATAAGGACATGAATGAAAAGATGAACAGGCATCCACACACTGCAGTGCTTCAGTACGGCGTCTGGTCTATTTTTCACGTGAGCCATGAGCGCTTCTGTCAAGCTGGACAGAGCGGATCGTACCAAACAGGAAGACGGACACAGAAAAGACGAGAGAATCCGGCCAATTTTCAAAATAAATAACAGCATGCACTGAGGAACGTGAGGAGAAAATACCATGTTTATAATTTAAAATAACACAGTGCATAACCGAACACATTTTTCAATACCCTAATCACTTCATTACAATTTTAATTTTGTGTCACCGAGCCTACAGACATAACTACATAAATAAAATGGTCAGAACAATATGCCCTATTCATTCAGGTGTTTATCCAACACGCTCAATACATGGACATGCAATGACAAATTGTCATTAACTTATTACGTTATAAAAAACGATTAAAATATGGACTTACCCATGTTTAAAATGACCTGCTGAAGTGAAAAAACGAGTACTGACGGGAACAGACGAGTGGAGTCGATGTTTAACCGGCGCGGAGAGCACAGGAGAAATGCGCTGCTTGTGTGGACAGTCAAGCGACTTCTCTGCAGCACTACCGCATCTGGTGTGTCCAGGCTGTTATGTCAACAACGCTACATGAAGCAGATGAATGATTTTTTCTCTGCAGTGTGAAAACGGCAGCCACTTAAACCACTGACTCCGCCGGCAAGTAGGCAGGGGTGGTAATTGCAACAGGTCAAAATGGCCGACGGCCTTCAGATTTTCCGGTCATTGTTGTAAAAAGACGGTCAGTGACCGAGAATATCCGGTTAACGCGACCCCTGCCTCAATCACATGATCCGGAAATCGATTTAGACTCGCCATCTTGTAGGATGTCTCAATTCGTTAAATGCGCTAGGAGGAGTCGAAGAGTCAAGGAGAGAGGAGGCTTTCAGAGGAGAGGGAAGCGAGGATACACGAGTGCAGCCTTCGTGGAAGTCTTTTACCAACTGACACACCCCCCTGATTGGATATCAGATATTGATTGGACAGCGCAGTGCTGCAGTTGATTGGACTGATCTGTTACATCTTAACATCACAGGAGTTTCATACCAGAGGGAAGACAGATAAGAAATTAAACTTTATTTTCTGGGAGCACAAACGACTTTCTTCATTTATTAGAAAGATTTTTTTCTTCACAATCTGCTATTTCCCTCATCAACTTTTATTATGGATACAATCAAAGTCAAGAGAGTCTGTCTGTCAGCAAGAAACACTTTTTACATCACAGACTGTCACTTCCATTCAGTCACACCTGAGGATGATTATTCCTGAGCATCGGGTTGATGAGTTACAGAATTTTAATTTTCCCTGAAACATTTGGCCTAATAAATCATTTCCAGTGTTCAAAGACATCGTGGTCATATTCTGGGTTATTAAATAATTAATTCACAGTCAGAATATCAATAAATACAGATACAAATAATGAAAGGCCTTAATCATGTAAACACATTCTGTGACTGAGCAGGACACAGTACATATTATAAATACAGAATGCAGGTTGTTGTTCATGTGCAGGTGATTGTTAGACGGAGAGAAAACACTACTGCTCTGCTACTGAGAACTGTATCTGTATCTTTATCATCATATATAACATTATGTGATAACTTTATCTGTATCTTTATCATTATATATGTATATATAACATTATGTGTGTGCAGCAACAAACTCCATTAAAAGTTCCTATAGCTGTTAATAAAGCCTCCTAATTAATAAATATCAATAAATAAATAAATCTTTGCTCATTTACCTAGTAGGGGTAAGTATGAAAATCAGCTTTTGGATATTGGGTTAACTTTAACCATAGATTATATTAAAACTGTGTATTTGTTGCTGTTTCTAGGTTGTGGTAAAGAAGGAGAATGTGAACTGCATTGCTGTGGAGTGGAAGAAAGGTGTGAAGACTCAGTATGCCCAGGCTGCCAATAATGCCAGGGTGGTGGCTGCCCAGGTGGCATTCATGATCAAATTCCTCATGGTAAACATGGCACCCCGTTAACTGTCACTACGAGCACAGGATATACAGTACATCCTCATACACAGAGTGTATGTTTCATTGTATGTGAAACTTTTCATATTACTTTAAATAGCTCAGTATCAGTTTAATAACAGAGGCCAAAGAATAAACTCAAAATGACACAACAGAAAGAGTGAAATATATATATATATATATATATATAATATAATAATATATAATATAATAAATAGTATGATAGTTTGGTAGACATCATTATCATCCTCATCATCATAATTATCTTTGCATTTAACAAACATGTTCCATGACACAGGACACCTACAAGCAAAAGGCTAATAAGTTCCATATAATCGGACACAGCCTTGGAGCTCACATAGCAGGAGACGCTGGTAGCAGGACCACTGGCCTTGCACGCATCACAGGTAAACTTGCCACAGTAGTCATACTTTATAATGGTGTGTTAGCTGAAGTCACTCACTGTTTAGAGACAATGGTCTGCTATTCTACATTCTTTTGGACTCTGGTCTATTTGACAATGATATATGTGTTTTCTCGAAATATAGTGTGTTTTTGTGATCATGTGTGAAAATATTTAGGTAATTGAGTTTTTAAAAAAATAATATTTTTCATTATTATTACATTTTGTGAAGGTGTATTAAAACTAATGCATAATATTATTAAACTGTATTTATTGACATTGATTACCAGTGTTAGGATCACTGGACTCCACAGATGATTTGTTCAGTTGTGTAAACTGACATTTCCTGTTTAGCCCACTCACAACTGACAGCTGAGACCTTTTTGTTCTTCAGACAAAAGACAGCATGAAGGAACTCAGATTCCCACAGTCCCCTATTTTTCACACCTATGTGTGAAAACCTTCCTTAACAAAAACACAGCTCCCATTGGGTTTGCTCTCTTTGTCCTGGGGAGAGTTGTTGGTGCTGAAGGATCTGCCTGCCCCTCATCCGCTTTTTCTCACATTTCTGCATGCTCACAGCAGAAAAGAATCCCTGTCTGCCGAATGGCTCTCTGAATGTTGCCTGCTTCAAGTAAACACAGAACCCTTCTAAATGGTAAAAGGTACTAGGCAAGTAAGCACCTGCAGCAGACACATGGGGCCCTATTTAGATGGTCTAAAACGCAAAGCGCCAGGCGTGCAGTGCATGGGCGTGTCCCAGTCACTTGCTAGTTAGACAGCGCGTTTTCAGACTGTGCGCCATGGCGGAGAGTCTAAAAGGGTTGGACTTACTCTGTGAATTAGTCATGGGTGTGTTTTGGGCGTATCA
>NC_065524.1:751116-759419 GCF_006386435.1 Epinephelus moara
TTCACATCCCTCTCAGCCAGCCACAAACAGCCACAGCATCAGATAGGGAGTACATATTCAGCATCTGCCATCTTAGAAAAGCCAAAAGAAAAGAAACAGAGTGAGACTGCGAGAGAGAAAGAGAGAGCACGCACGCACGAGAGAAACGCTGTCAACAAATTGTAAATTATTCAATTTATTTTATTTTAACCCGGGAGGTTAGAGAGCCCAGCTCCCTGTCCAGCATCCTGAACCCCCCCGCCTGAAGGTGCAGGAAGGGCTGGTCCCGTGGCTGCACCCGGGCCCGTCTGGTCTGGCTGCGCGCTGGCTGCGGAGCTGGGGTCATCCTCCTCCTCCTCCTCCTCCTCCTCTTCCTCCTCCTCCTGACAAGATGATCTTCAGTTTTACGTTCTAAAAGCTTTTTTTTTTTTTTAAATATACATTTGTATTTGTAGGGCTATAAGTTTACGTTTTTAGTTCACAGAAGCTGGTTATTGTTGTGTTTATGTCAAAATAAAGTTTATCAAACGTTTTCACATCTTTGATTTTGTGATTTACATCCTAAAATGATCACAATTCAACTGGGAAAGACACGTTCATTTTACAGGCTATGCATCATCAGCCCGTGGAGGTCTGCTCGCAGTTCCGTATATTCTGACACTGCGAGCTTGGACCTCCCGGATTATGATGATCATTATTACTGCGATTAGATCATTCTGATTAATGACTGACCATTAAGACGTGTTTCTGATAAATATTTTAATGTGCACAATAATAACCTTCCACATTGTAATCATATTTTTATTTGTTATCTTTTGCATATGTGTGGCTGCTCCGTGTGTGTCTGAGCAGAGTGCACGCGCGTTGTGCACCCGCCTAGAGACGCGTATTACTACCTTTTTTAACAGCGAAATACTGCGCCGTTGACTTTAGACCAGGTTTTTGTTGGTCACTGGCGCATTTGCTTTTTATGTCATTTAACTAGCTACGCGCCGTGACTGCGCCTGACCACTCCTCATTTTTAGACCAACACACGCAGAGAAGCGCAAGTTAATTTGCTAGTTAGACGAAGAGGGCGCAGGGCGTGAAAATGACAACTGCGCCTGCATCTAAATAGCAATGACGCTTGTGACATGGATTATGTGCCCTCCGCCGTCCGCTTTAGACCATATAATAGGGCCCTAAGTCTGCAAGCTAACTTCACAAGCACCAAAGAGCAACAAAGCTGAGTTAGGAACGAACTGCTAACTGTAATGAGAAAGAGTGAACAGTCTCCTCTTACCTGCACCATTGGATTACAGCACAGGGAAGACTAGACTGGAACCAAATTTCTAATAAGCCAGGCTCATCCACAACAGACAACCACAGGCTGCCAAAAGTAACACACTACAGCATCTCTTTGCCCCCCCATTCATGGAATGGTAACAACTGGATCTAATTAACCTTAGTACAGTAACAGTACAGGCAAAGCATTTAACCTTTATTAATGTATGTTATATTGATTTCAGTGACTTTAATTGATGTGATCTCTTTGGAATCAGGTTATTGGGTGGATGGCTATAAGTTAGCTAATGTTTCACACAGAGCCGGGTTCTTGCATTCAACTGAACATCTCCTTTACTAACCTGGTGCCATTATAAAACATAGAACATAGAAACATAGAAGCCTGTCTGTGACAAGCAGCATCAGAAAAACGCAGATTTTTAAAAGTGTAACTGCTCTATTCAGTGTTTTCACCAGTTTAATCACCAGACCATTTGTTTTGGAGAGGAGGAGATCTCTGTGGATAATTCAGCTCCTAATAAAGCTCCTGACCAATGAACACTGAAGGAATTTTCTAGTTTCAGCTAGTAACAATGTGCAATCCTCACCGCTTTATGCCACTAAATCCCCCTACTGTAAGTCTGACACACTAGACCTTTAAGGGGCAAAAAGGCATTCCTGTCTCATACCACAATCTCATTTTGGTAACCAGGGCAATCTACAGCATCTTAATTTTGTCCAAAGGGTGTACTTTGTTGTAGTCCATTTTGTGATATAGGTTGCTTAGACAGCTGAGTTTCAACAATCCCATCTGTCCCTGTGCATGTTGTTAAATTCTCATGTTGTTTGATAATAGGATCAGAAAGAATACAGGCCTGTCCATTAATCTGTCTTTGATACAATACCTTTCTTTCTCTGCTCAGGACTAGACCCAATTGAACCTTACTTCCAGGACACTGATACCTCTGTACACCTGGACACCAGCGACGCCGCCTTTGTGGACGTCATTCACACAGATGCTCTTCCTTTCAACTCCAAACTTGGTACATATCTCTCTTGATCACAATGAATGAGGTCAAAGTGGGCAGAATTTGCTCAATGTCTTCACCTCTTCTGCTTCTACTTTCTAAAAGTCTAGTCTGGTGTGGTTGCAGTAGTTTTAGAATATGACAGTGCTTATAGAAAAAATTAAAAACAACAAAAACAATATTCAGGGCTTTTCAAAACAAAAATTATTCATAAATTTCAATTTACCATCTGAATGCTATTTTTTAAACTTGTATAATGGAGCTGAAAATACGAAAACCAAGGCTTTATCATCTTTAGCAATTTTTAGTGAAATCTAAAAAAAACTCTTTATCATCCTCTCAGGTCTGGGGATGTCACAACCTGTGGGCCATAGTGACTTCTATCCGAATGGAGGAGAACTGATGCCCGGCTGCTCCGCCAACAAAGGCCGCCCCTCTGACCTGGATGCTTTCTGGGAGGGTGCGATAAATTGACACACTGACAAATTTGATCAGACCAAATGGAAACACACTGATCATTATAATGATTTTAGTATAGTCACATGTTTTTTCTGCCACCTGTTCCATTGTTGTGTCTAGTTGTTATCAGTGGTGGGAATCACGAGAGGCCCAACGATACAATATTTTCACTATACATAAGTCACAATACAAAATTATTGTGATTTTAAACATTTTGCGATATGCTGAGTATTGGGATAATATACTGCGATAAATGCAATTAATAATAATGCATAATGCAATTGATTTTATTATACTAGAGGGCTAGAGGGCTTTACAGTAGTAATAACTCATATGATAAAACAATCGATACTTAGTGAACGTGTATTGATACAATATTGCCATGCAAAACATTGTGATGCTATGCCTTATCGATTTTTCCCTCACACCTAGTTAGTGCTGGTTCAATAAAACTTGCATAGGCTATTGCCAGAATTCCGACAGTTATTAGTGGTTTAAGCCTGAAGGGCTGAAACCCTTTTGGTTTCTCCTGATTTATTTATTATTATTATATAATTGTTTTCATTATTATCATTATTATTCTGAAATGTTTTCACAAATTCCTGTGAGATGGTACGAAGTTGTGTGCAAATGCTGCTCAAGATATATAATGCCAATAGGGGGCTCTATAATTAAGGTCAAGGAAAATTTGGTTTTGAAAGGCCGTTACCCTCGCACCGTATGTCATATTGACTTGAAACCCGACACAAATGGTCAGGTGAAGGGGTTCTACGAAAGCCTGAAGAACCCTCAAGGTCCGCCCACTAGATTGTCCGCCATATTGAATTTTTTGAAAAACACCTTTTTGACATCTCCTCCTAAGGCGTAAGACAATTTGTAACAAACGTTCTGTGGATCATCATGGGATTTAAATTGTCAATGATTTTTTGATACGTCATTGCGTTTTGATGACACTGACCAATGAACTTTAGAGGGGGCATGGCTCAGCACACAAATGGATTTTACTTTTTAACTGTTGAGCCAATTGTCACAAAACTTGTAGAAAATGTCAACATAATTGAATCACACCCTGTAAGTTTGATTTAAATCAACCTATAGGGGGCGCTACCCATGCAAAAAGTTGATACTCATAATCAGCCAGAGATATTTGTACAAAACTTGGTTTGCATCATTTAAGGTCATGTCTCAGTCAATGCACAAAATTTGAAAATGACTGCTTAAAGGGGGCATGGCTTATTACATTAAATCTAAATTTCAAGACTTTTCACATTCCATACTTCAAAAAATCCTAATAACAGAGCTGAATGTTTTTTTCAGCACATCCACTGAATTGTGACAAAACTTTGCCACATTGCAACATATACTCAATACAGAAGTCCGTCACTCTATATTTTTAAGAATATTTTAAATTAATTAATATCTCTCAGAGACTTTCTTTGGATACTAGATGTCACATGTTTCAAATCGTGTTTAGATCGGTTTATTGGTTAGCTCACAGTGATATTCATTATCTTGTTGTAATTTGTACTGTATGCACATTTTCTATGTCATCTAATTTTTAACCAAATGTCACCAAAATATTTGACAATATACTCGAAATCAGCAGAATGATGTGTCATATTTTTCAGAATTTTATCACCAACGCTATAACTGTTCTTGATATCTTATTGTATTTTAAAGATATTGACCAATGAACTTTAAAGGGGGCGTGGCTCAGCAAATGACTGCACAACGTTTGGGCCAATCATCACAAACCTTGCAAGCAATGTCTTAACAGGTGTCAGGAACATATCCTGAAAGTTTAATTTATGTTGACCACTGGGGGGCACCACTAATACAAGAAATGGGCATGCAATTACACAAACCAGATAATGAACTAGAAATTGATTGTACAATCATTACAGAACTTGCAGGGTATGTTGAATAATAGTTAGGTGTATTAAATTATTTTGAAACTGGTGAATAGGGGGCACCACAAGTTCCAAACAAGTGCAATGGCCTTTCACAAAATTTGACCATAATCAATAATGGTTTTTTCAAACATCACCAAACCTGGTGGACTTTTTTATTAAAGCCATTAAAACATATCCGCAAAATATGTTTACAGTTGACTAATAGGAAGCAACAGAGTTTCCAAAGAAGAGCGTAGCCCGGTAGAGAATGGTCAGGAATGAAAGAGCATCTGTCTGTTTGTCTTAAAACCTGTTGTTTATCTTTAACACAGGTGTTATAAACTGTCAAAGGTCTTGATCTTACCCAGCTTTCAAGTTTTAAATGTTCATACAGGCTTGAACCCTGGAATTGCCGCTTGCAGCTATATTTTTACTATTTATCATGTCCATGTGGTCTAGATCTAAACTAAAAGACTGTTCTAACTGTAACTGCTTTTTGAAGAATATTATATAATAAATATTTTTTAGTTGAAACGAATACTTAAATGAACGTATCGATTAGCTGACTTCCAAGCATGGATTGTCTAAAGTCAAAACTCTCCAAAGACCCCTCTGCTTCTACTTACCACAATGAAGGTCAATATTGAATAAGTGCCAGGTCACCGAATGCAGCCTCATATGCCATATACTGAATGAACTATTCCTCATACAAACAATAGTTAAACAAAGAATTGGTTCCTCAATTCAACACATTCTTACTCCCAACTCATCACATATCGTCATTTGGTCAGCGGACTTTTAAGTCTACATATTATGCACTAGTTATCCTGGGTGCATCTGTTGTTGCAGCATGTTGTCACTCCGACCTTTCCTTACCACATCGAGATATTACGTGCAAGGTACCCTGGGTGCGTGGTTGATGACGTTCTGGGACGCCGTGTCAACTTCAGCAGGTTACATGCATTGTCTGTTTTCAAAATACACTTCCGTTTTCATGTACAGTTTGCAGGAAATGTACAGTTTGAATACAGTCTCTTTCAAAATATATGTACTACACTGGTATTACACTGCGAATTGAAGTTTATTTCCTTCAACAGCAAACACATTTAGACACACACATGCACGTGCTTAGGTTTAAGCAACAAAAGCACGTGATTGGGTTTAGGAAAAAAAGAACAGGACTTGGCTTTACGGTCTTACGGGAAGTAAACATCAGCTTCCCGGGTCAAAGTCAGTGTTTGTTGGACCCATGCACCACCCCTCCCCCCCACCCTCCTTGCACTTCTGCCGCCTTGACATTTGTTGTTGTCATGGCAACCGGCCACATATCAGGGACAGCTTTTTTTCTCGGTATCTGAAGTCACTGACCAAGCGCCAGGTTTCGACGACTTTGAGTGAGACTGGATTGGTTGTTGACATACTGGGCTGCAGTGTCAATTTACGCCTAATACATGCATTGTTTGTTCGTTTTTTTAAAATCAAAATACACTTCCGTTTTCACAGGAAATGTACAGTTAGTGTCACAGTCTGCTTTTCTCCCTCACCTGCTCCTGGTAAATTTCCACTCACCTCCCCTCTGACTGCCAGCCACACCCATCTCATCAAGGCAACTCTGCTCACCTGCTCAACTCAGACTGCCACCTCATCAGCCCAACTCCACTCACCTGCTTTCAATCACTGACTGGCTCAGTGTAAAGACTCCTGCTCTCCACACACTCACTGCCAGATTGTTCTTCGACTTCATGCGAGACCATTCCAGCATTCACTTTTGGCTTGATTCCCCGGTTCTGACCCTGCTTGTTCCTGACCTGCTTCCGTCATCTCTGCCCTGGTAATTACCTCAGCCTTCTGTCTGTGACTCTGATTCCTGCCTGCCCCCTTCCTGGTTCCCGTCTGCTCGGCTCTGTGGCTGCATGGTGCAACACCAGTCCTGCATCCCTTGTTCAGTTCCCAGCAATAAAAGGCATTACCAACTGTCTGCCTGCCTCTGAGTGCTGCATTTGGGTACAGTCTCACCCCGTGACAGTACAATCTGGCCAGAAATGTACCCAGCACACTCTCCCTCATCGTGGAGCCACCACAGAGGGATCCAATCATTCATGGACCCAGCCACAGACCTTCATGAGGTCTTTGACAGAGAGGCAGCCTTATCATCAGCAGGAGGCCTGGGCTTAAGAATTTGCTAACCAGTTGGATTAAGGACTTTGTGAGCACCCCTGATTCTCAGCCTGCACATGAGTCAGTTAGGCTGGGGGTTGTTAGCATCGTTCTTTGGAACCCGTCTGGCCCTGGGAGGTCCACGGAGCCTTAACCAGACTACCAGATGTGGGAAGATCCCGAGCCCGTCCTGCCAGCAACCAGGCCAAGCCTTAGTCCCAGTTACCCAGCATCCTGCAAGTCCCTCAATCTGTTGTCCTGGCTGACGTCATTACTGCTCCGGCGTCGGGGGTCTCGGCAGGCGCTACTCCTGTTCCGGCGTCGGGGGTCCCGGCAGCAACACTCCTGTTCCGGCGTCGGGGATCCTGGCAGACGTCACTCCTGTTCAGGCGTCACGGGTCCGGATGACGTCACTCATGTTCTGGCATCGGTGATCCCAGCTGACATCACTCCTGATCTAGTGTCGGGGGTCCCGGCAGACGTCACTCCTGTTCCGAGAGTCCAGTCGGCGGTCCGGCCGACTCCTGCACCCAGAGTCCAGTTGGCAGCCCACCAGACAACCACCCCTTCTGAGCTACAGCACTTTCAAGACCCTGTCTGTGCCGGGCTGCAGTGCTCTCAAGTTCCTGTCTGTGCTGGGTTGCAGTGCTCTCAAGTCCCTGTTTGTGCTGAGCTGCAGCGCTCCCAAGTTCCCGTCTGTTCTGAGCTGCAGCACTCTCAAGTTCCTGTTCCTGTGTCACTGCAGCACTCTCAAGTCCCTGTTCATGCAGAGCTGCAGTGCTCTCAAGTCCCTGTTCGTGCTGAGCTGCAGCACTCTCAAGTTCCTGTTGCTGTGTCAGTGCAGCAGTCTCAAGTCCCTGTTCCTGCCCAACTGCAGCACTCTCAAGTCCCTGTTCATACAGAACTGCAACACTATCAAGTTCCTGGTCATGCCAAACTACAGCACTCTCGAGTCCCTGTTCATGCTGTGCTGCAGCACTCTCAAGTTCCTGTCCATGCTGAGCTACAGCACTCCCAAGTTCCAGTTCCTGTGACACTACAGTACTCCCAAGTTCTGGTTCCTGTGACACTAAGGTTCTCCCATGTTCCTGTTTGTGCTGTGCTGGGACAGCCCCAAGTTTCAGAGCTGCTTCTGCCCCCCGCCAATCCTGCTGGGCCACAGCGCCTTCAAGTCCTAGTTCCTGCTGGGCTGCAGCAGCCTCAAGTCCCCGTTCCTGTTGGGCCACAGCAGCCCGTTCTCAGCAATAAAAGTCATTACCAACTGTCTGCCTGCCTCTGACTGCTGCATTTGGGTACAATCTCACCCTGTGACAGTTAGCTCATTAGATGCATACAATCTTTTTCAAACTAAACAAACAACATTGGTTAAAGGGAAATTTCGGTTTATTTCAACCTGTCTCCTATCGTCCTAAATTTGTTTCAAGTGACTAGTGACATAAAAATAATAGTTAGCATGTTAGCCGTTAGCCTAGATACAGCCGGGGCGCATAGTAGCGTCAGACCTGTTAAAACGTAAGTGAACGGG
>NC_065524.1:759714-771724 GCF_006386435.1 Epinephelus moara
TTCACAGGTACACCACCAATCTCCAGAGCTACGCAGCCTTGCAGCAGCCATTCCTCCTCTGTCGTCCTCTACCTGTTGCGCCTCTCTCTCTCTCTCCTCCTCCGTTCTTCAATTTCACAAAGCTCTTCATCAGTGTATTCTGGCTAGGATAGGAGACAGGTTGAAATAAACTGAAATTTCCCTTTAAGAATCGTGTCTTTAAGTTTATTTCATTGTGCAACAAATGCACATGGTTAGGTACATGATTGGGTTTAAAAAAAAAAAAAAAAAAAAGGTTTGCTCTACATTGATACAGGAAGCAAACCTCAGGCTCGCCGGGTGAAAGTCCGGTGTTGTTAGAGCCATCCACCATCCTTCCCATCTGACCTATAGGGACTTTCCAGGTCCTTAAATTATGTTGTTGTCTGGGGGCATTTCAAACTGGTGTCATTTGGTGGCTTTATTCACTGACACCCGATGACCTTGAAAAGATACCTGTTTTTTGTTGGTGTGTAATGCACAAACCAATGACCAAGCTGCGATATTTCAAGACTTCGAAATGAAAATGAGTTGCTCAATTTGAATTGAGAAAATTAAGTTGTTGTTATTGTTGTTGTTGTTGTTGTTGGTGTGTGTGTGTGTGTGTACACACTATGTAGTGACGTGTTTGTTATTCAGCACCCCCTCACTGATGTAGAGATAAAATATAACACAACTGCCTTCAATTCAAATTACGATTACAATACAGCTCCATAAACTACATCATCCACAGTTGGTTATATCAACACGTCTCTTAAACAGTTTTAACAGAAACTGAACATTAGAACCTTCATGAACGATTTATGTGACTATTTTTTATGCTCTACACTACACTGCCAGTGTTCTCAAGTCTACAGGCTTCATCACGGGCACACTCCCTATACATAACACAGTGACTCATACATAAGATTTTCTCAATTGTGCAACTTACAATGCAGAGCCCCCTGTGGAATATTGGATTTGTCCCAATGGAAAAACTGTAAAGAAATCCCAGGCGCAGTTATTCCTGTTGGACCTATCTGAGCAAATTTTTCTAATATGGACGACGACATCCTTCTTTTGAACTGTGCCACTGAGTAGCACGGCTCAAGTCGCAGCATTGGTCCCATGTCTGGGTCTAGAGATGGGAGGGAGGGAGGGAGTTGGGAGGGAGTTGAGAGAGAGAGAGAGAGAGAGAGAGAGAGAGAGAGAGAGAGAGAGAGAGAGAGAGAGACACTGGTGCTAACTTATTTTCTGTGCCAATTTTCAAAATTACAGCAGGAAGTTTCACATATATTTCATGTAGATATGCTTTAAAGTCATTCTCTTTCTCAGTTGACAGCTTCTGTCTTCTAAACACCCAAATCTTTCTCATGCTCAGCGATGCATTATGACCCTGCTCAGTGTCATGAGTTCATACTTAGCCATCAGAAATTTAAGACTCAAATCTACATTAACAACTCTTCACTTATTCCTCTTTACCTTGTGTTCTTTTAACACCATGTCCCTCTCTTCTCCTCTTCCCTGTCATCACCTGTTTCTTTTGCCAGGTTCCAAGAAGTTTGATGCCTGCAACCATGTCCGAGCCTACGAGTACTACAGTGAGAGTGTGGCGAAACCCCAAGGCTTTGTAGGATTCTCCTGCTCTGACAAGGACAGTTTTGCTGCTGTAAGTCTTTGGTTCAACTTTAAGTGTTAAAGCTCCACTACAATCCTGTATTTAAGTAAAAGTAGCCGTACCCAAATGCAAAAATACTCTATTACAGTTCAAATTCCTGCATGCAAAATTAAGAACAGAACTATCACTGACAAAATATACCTCTCAAACATAATTATGCAGATTGGCCCCATTTAGATGGTGAAAATATATAGACTATATCCTGTATTATTAAATAATTATTATAGGTGAAACGACACTTTGTAATACTGCAACTGGTTGAGTTTGCACAAACTTTATTTCAATCTAGGCTTATAACAATACATCAGATTGTTGGTTGTATGGTAACTTTTTATCTGCAAAGTAATTAGTAGGCTAATTCTTCTTGATAAATGTGGTGGAGCAAAAAGTACAATATTCCCTTTCCTTCTAAAATGCAGTGTAAAGCCGGATGTCCACTGGATCCGTATCCTTTGCGTGCGCAATCTGGCCGAGCTGCGGGTGCCGGAGCTAATCGTGGCCATTCAAGTCAATAGACCCTTTTCCACCAACATTTCCAGGAACTTTTATTACCAGGAATTTATTTACCTGGGTGAAAAAATTCCTTGCAATCTGTGGGGTTTGCTTTTCCACCACACCTCAAAGCTATTAGCCGAACTAGCATGCTGTCCTTGTGTAAAACATAACGTTACTGACCGTGGATGAGAGACTGTGGACGGAGCATATTGAATATCACTGTCTACATGTTAACATGTTCATGCTTGGTGAACACATGTATTGATAAAGTATTGGCTTCTTACACGCTAAGGTTTAATGTCACTTACCGTGTAGACGTATGTGTGTGTGGATGTGGAGGAGTTCAGCGCCGGCACAAAAGAACAGATACCGTTAGCGCTTATCAATACTACGGTCTTTGATCATTTAGCCCCGGGGCTAATTTAGTACCGGGTTTCGTTACTCATCTTTAATCAAAACACAAATGAAGTGAAGCTTGTAGAAATTAAATAAAGTTTGCAGCAGCTGCCCGTGCCAGGAAGTGCGGAACGCTGCAAGTGTGTGTCTCACCAATCAGCATTCTTCAGCACACAGCCCCGCCCCATCAGGAATTCTGGATAATCTTAAAAGTCCTACCACCTGACTAGGTACTTTTTTCAGGGCAAGTTTTTTTCCCCGGGTAATTTCGGTGGAAACGCACCGAGGCTTTTCAAAATCCTGGGTAAATGATAAAAGTTCCTGCGGTGGAAAAGGGACTAATGTAAGCTGCTCCACCAGAAGCACTGCAGCGCGTCCTAGCCACGGCCTAGAAGCGGCTCAGCACCCCGCTCCACAAAACATGCGCCAGGTCTATTTTTGATGGCACATCAATTTGCACAGACCAAATGAGTCAAACAGGAAGTCAGACGCAGAAATGACGAGAGTATCCGGTCAATTTTCAAAATAAAACACCCATGAAAACTCCGGATCGTATTTCACCTTGCTACATCAACATGACGTCAAAGTGGGTGGCCCAAGGCCTGAAGGGGGTTGCTGATGTCTTTATACCTCCAGGGTTTCCACAGATTATCGTGTGACATTATGATCTCACGATCCACCAATTCCAGCCGCTTGCTTGCGCGCCGCTATAGTTCCAGTTGACATTGATGCCCAGCACAGGACGGAGCGAGTCCACACCGTGGCGGAATCACGCACACGACGGATCCAGTGGACATCCAGCGTAGGGTATACACATAAGTAAAGTACCTTTAGCTTATTTAGGCTCAACGTTAGATACTGAGATGGACGGAACCTTCTGTTAGTACTCTGCGTTCATGTTGTTCGTATTTGTGCACATTTTCTGAAAGCTTGCAGATACAGATGAAACGGAGCAGTGGCACCGGAGATCATGGAGGCAGTGTAGTCTAGTTCAAGCCAGATATGGCTGTAGAGGACACTGAGGAAATTTCAATAATCGCGGAAAATAACAAATCAGTAATATAACAAAAAGAATTCTCCATCTACATGTCGGGATATGTATAATGTTAATGGCCGCTGTCTACAGCACTGTCTCCGTTTAAAGGTAGAATACTGTCACCTTCTTTGTTGTGTGAAACTTTTGGCTCTGCTCTCTAGTGCCATCTATTCGCTGTATCTATGTCAGAATAAAGGACACATGGAAGTATGAGGGCAGTGACACTGACATTTGAAATGGATGTATGAGCCTTAACTTGTACATTGTTTGAGTTAATGTAACCCACATACTGCACGTCATGACATGTTTCTTCAAAGGCAAGGCAAAGTGGTGAGGAGAGGCACATCATCATATTTGACTCTTCAGATGTAGCCTTAGTGCCTGGTCAGACGAGAAGGTGGCCAAGGGAAATTCGCTGTGTGTCCTTCCTTGTGAAATAAATGGTGCTGTAGGCAAGCATTTGTACTACCACCTCCTGTCTCATTACTGATGGCAACCCATCCTACTCCAACAGAACAGGGTTATGTAAAATTGGATAGCGCAACAAAGCAAATAACGTGCTCCAGTGATGATGTTTTCTCTGAAGGCTGATGCAGCGGTTAGCATCAGTTAGATCAAGGCAAAGTTTGATTGGATTACTGGAAGAATGAACACCCATAGTCAGCTGAATAGAGGAAGCAGTGAGAGTGGGATGGAGAGAATTGTGAATGGATGAGCACAAAGAAAGTCTTCCTGATTGAACTTACGCTGAGCTTTATAAAATAGGCTTTGTGGCAAACAACATTTATCATACTTTAACATTTTGTTCAGCAAGATAATCTTCACAAATGAACACTTTTATGATTTTTGAAGCCTAAATGCAATTGCCAGAAGTAAAAAGCTGAAGTTAGGCTATGAATAAACTCTACTATGGTCACATGACTTCAACGTAGGCACCACAGCAAGGTTGTAAAGCCGTGTTTGGGGTGATGACATGCTGTAGTCTCATTTAGCTACTTGTTAGCAGCGGCCTTTTTTAAGACACATAAAAGCTTCAATTCACAGTGGGGTATATACTGACGTGTTTTATATCGTAGAACAAAACATGAAAGTCTCTTAAGCTTAGACTTTGAGACAAGGGCAGTAGGAGTGCTAAAATGCTAACTCATTTTAGGGTTTTAGGGCTCATTACTGGGGCATATAGGAAAGCTTCCATTTGGACTCCCTGCTTCAAAGGTCAGAACTGTCAAGATGGTTTGCAATTTGTCAAAAGTATATCAAAGCTCACAAGTTGTGCTCTATGTAAAAGATCTGCACTGACATGCATCACCCCACATAAATTCACTAATTGCAGCAATGCCACTGAAATGTTTTATTTACTGTTGTAAATGCTGGTCTTAACAGACATTTACAAAACTAACAAACAAAATTAGTTTGGATCACTAGATTCAAACAGTTGGTTAAGAACAGACGTTTGTGTTACAGTTGCATGAAAAGTTGCATGTCAAGTTAGCTGGATTTGCTCATAAAAATAATGTCACAGACGAGGGATCTGGGAGGCATTTTATGTCCTCAATTTAAACAATGAGTCAGATGGAGAAGGGGCCCATATGCCTACCATCCCAGCAAGTGTATGGGACTGCCACCTGTTGCTGTATGACACTGATATGGCTGTGAACCATTTCTTTGGTTTTAGAAGTTGATTCGGGAAGATTGGATTTTTGTTGCAGTTGAGGGGCGATGTAAATGGGCTTCCCCAATGTCATCCATGTGGAGGGCTTGTATCTGCAGCTGTTGGTGTTAATGACAGTTTATCCCTGCTCTGGACACATGTCCTGATCAAAGGAGGCCGGGGGAGCGCAGAGCATGACCTCATATGACTATGTCCCTGTTGAGAGATGACAGCACCTCCTTGTCGTTCACCTCGTAAACGCTCTCTGGTGTTATTCCTGCAGCCATAGCTGACAGCCACAAAGTCAGACTGTTCCCACACAGTAACCTATTGCAAGACCACTGCCATTCTTCACCTTCATATTTATAAGGTGGAAATCTGCAACATTTTTAAGGAGTATGGAGGAAAAACCCTTTAGGGTTGTTACTTTTCCATGACTATTCACTGACAGGAAAAGACTCATGCACTCCATCACAGGGTGAGTTCATTCTTCACACCTCACCATGTCCTTGACTCCACAGGGAAAGTGTTTCCCATGTGCAGACAAATGTCCTCTGATGGGCCACAATGCTGACAAGTTCACTGTGACTGATGGCATTTCAAAGAAGTACTTCCTCAACACGGGCAGATCAAAGCCCTTTGGCCGTAAGTACCCTGCCCTTCCTTGTAAGTGTGACTTACACATAAGCCGTAAGGACTTACTGTTTAGATTTAACTGTATAGAAACACTGAAACATATTTCTATGATTACTTACCCAGTTTTGATGTCTTTATGCTTTCAGCTCAACATACAACTTACTAAGTTTTCTATGGACTGATACCACTTTCCACTCCAGTGGGCTTATTAACTCCTTTTCAATCAAATTTGGGCAAATTCAAAAATGCAGTGTCATCCATGAAAACAAAACCATTACTCTAATGACTGAAACGTTTCCAACTCAGAGTAGTGCTTGGAAATTTAAGAGATATGTTGTTTTTGCCTCTAAGTATCAGAGGCATTGGGCATTTTCAGACCACAAGAGTGCAGGACACACTGACAGGATGTGCCATGCAGTATTAATTTTGACAGCTACTTTAGATTTAGTCTTAGTCTTGAGACAAAAATTCTGCATAATTTTAGTCACATATTAGTCATCTTCAGGGCCTTGCAGAGACCTCTAAAGGGGCAGTTGCTCAAAGTTAAAAAATGGGCATATAGAACCTGATTAAAACACAGTGGTGTTAGGGCTGTGTATTGGCAAGAATCTGGCAATGACACAGCTATTACAGTTCAATGTGCTATGATATATTGTAGGGATGGGTCACGATTTTCGAATTTTCGAATAGTCGTTTTATTTTGAAAAATCGATTTTTTTAATGCGACTATTACTATTCGCCGTCTTATTTCCCCCCTTTATTTGACATGCAATTCAGCTCCTAACCGCACGAGGGCAGTATAGGATTGCTACAGCAGTGTGAGATAGGCTACCAGCTAGTTTGATGCTCTTCTACAAACAGGAGAAACATGTGGAGACTACTACAGTCATCAAAAATTTCTGTGTGGAACAACTTCGACAAAATAAATGAAAATGAGGTGCAGTGCAAACTCTGTGAGGTAAAGCTTGTGTATCACAAGTCTACAACAAGTATGCACAGTCATTTGAGAGCGAAGCATGCAGGAGGCGGCGAGGGACCGTACCGGCCAGGCTCAGTGGTGCGACACGTCTGCAGCGCGAGTCCCGTAGCAGCTCGCCCCCCTGTTAATCAATTACAGCGGCTCCACCGGCAATGGGAGCAGTGCGACAACTCTCTATTTGACGCGGCTCTTCTATTTTTGTCGCGCTACGCTCCCCTACGCGACCCTCCAGCAGATAAAAACTACATGAAATAGTGTGCTAAACGTGCACAATGTGTTTTTAAATGAATAAACCATCATCAGAGGTGATATGTGATGACTTTTTTTTCATGCATTTACCCATGTTTATCCGTGACATTGTGTAAATGTCCGTGGCGGACATTTGAAAGCGAGTAGATGACAAACAGTACAGTAAACTTGTAGATAACTCAAATATATGTAATAACTTAGGTGGAAAATGCTTTAACATTTCATGCAGCCTACATGCAGCCTCTCGACTCCGCAAACGGTAAACAACTCCGCTGGCTTCTCTACGTGTCGCTTCCGTATGCAGTCAGTGGAGCCCAAATGAATACGCCGCGACACTACGCTGACGTGACGCTTTGCAGCCGGTGGAGCCTGGCCGTAATGATGAATGGATCTCTGTGTGCGTGGCTCCGGGAGGGAGGGGAGAGGGGGGGGGCGATTATTCGAAAAATCGTCGAATAGTTACCATGATTTTCGAATAGTGTTTTTGTTGCCCATCCCTAATATATTGCTATACAGTAAGCATGGAGATACTTTGCAATTTTTAGATTGATATTATTTTGACATGGACAGTTACATTTCAATTACACTGGACAAACCAGGTCCAAAATTGAAGAGGGGGAAAGAATGGGGATGGTGATGGCAGGGTGGAGTGAGAGAAAAAAGTCTATACAGAGGAGCACAATATTTAACTGTTTTTAGTGTACAGTAATCAAGCCCCTACTAACAAATGAAGCAGCCTGGACGCTCTGGTTTGCTATACTCACAGTGCAGGCTGCAGAGGTGAAGATACTCCTGAATGGCCCGTCCAGAACACCACTGCAGCAGCAAACTCGAACATGGAATTACAGACATTAAAAAGAACATTGGAGAGATATTACCTTACTGTTACATGTTGCCATGGCATGATGAAAAGCCTGCTGACACTGCTACCAGGTGGCTCACTGTGTGTGTGTGTTTTGTTGGTTCCCAATTAAACATTTTTCTTTCCCTCCTCTCCTTTTCTCCTGATTTGTTTTTTCCTCATAGTCTCTTCTCTTCTTTCCTTGGCTCTTCTCCTTTTGTTATTATTACACATCTGGATAAAGGCCTCATTATACTTCATATTGAATTGTAGGACAAGGCAGGGTCAGTTGGGTGCTGTAGTCCAAGTAGATTTGAGAATGACCTCTCTCTTGTTTCAGTCTCCTTGTCCTGAGCTTCTGTTTCCTGCATATTTTCTATGGACTGTTTCTCAGTGACTCCAGCCTTTGTCTCCCACCCTGCTGTGTCATGCGCACTTTGTGTTGGCTCCATCTCCATTTCCTCATCTGACCTATCACTTTCTTCCTGTCAATCTAGGAACAAGCAATAATCTATCAATTAATCAGCATTGATCTTCTATTTTATTAAACATAATTAACAACTCTTGAACCTTATGCGATTATAGATCTAAAATGTAATGTAAAATAACTAACACACTGTAATGTAGTGTTGTCTATGAGAAACTCTGCAATGCTATTCTTACCTGTTGTGCTCTTTTTAATCCAGTTGGTTAGGCAAAATACATGGAACAACATATACATAATTTATTTCACCCACTTACCGGTCCTTCAACTTCCAACTGTTATACTGTCGTACTGTTGTACTGTCTATATTATTGTTCTGTTGGACCGACTGTTGGACTGACTACAACGGTCATGAGGTGACGTCATATGATGAACTGGCTGGCTGCAGGTCATTTATTATAAATTATTAACAATTAATAATAATAAATGTTCTTGTGAAAGGCCACAGGAAGGCCTTCACCACAATAAATAATAATAAAAAACTTGACAAAGGGGCACTTGGGGGTCAAGGGGCAAAAGGGGCAGGTGCTCCAGCCCCTTCCGCTCCCCCCTCAGCACGTGCATGGTTATCTTTATTCTTCATAGTTTTAGTCAACTTTTAGTCATTATATTTTCTGTATGTTTTTTTCTTAAACCTAATCCAGTTAGGCTTATTCATGTATCAGAAATTAGAATCAAGGTTGTATGAAAAAATTCATTAAGACAATTTTTTTATACAACTACAAATCATATCTGCACACTTACAAACTGTCATTTCTCCAGCAGTGTTTAACAGGTTTAAGGGGTGATTCACAAGCACACATGTAGTGATCATCATTTGAAAAGCTTGACAACTCTCTTTTTATGCTTAAAAAACTTTGACATCATAAATAAATAATCTGAGACAACTAAAATTTGTATCCAGGTTCAATGTAAACTCTGACTCATCCATCTCACTGTTTAGAAGCAGAAAAATAGCTTGTGCAACAAGTTAGTGTGGAGGTTTAAACTCATGTCTCAGAGTTGGTAATTTAAACTAAACTTTCATCTGTCAGAGAAAAATGATCAGTTACCTCAGACTGTTTACTTACAATACAGCTACACTCACAGATAACTGAGCCTCCTACCTGCCTGTCAAACAGCATCAACCCGTAAAACATTCCAGCGACAGTTCGGATTTGAGTGCAGCCGTTCAGCAGCTAAGAAGCGGAGCTAACTGCTAGCAGCCACCACTGCAACTAACAAACTCCACAAATACATTCAGCGGCTCCACCATCCACAGTCAGACACATATGCTGATTATTAACTGCTGAATTACAGCTCACAACTGACACAGCTGACGCTGGTCTGGTGTGAGTGTTTTTGCTGGCTAGTGAAACATCCTGGCGCAGACTATTTACTGGAGTTTCACAACCTGTCACTCATGTGGCATTCGAAGATAATGGCAGACACAGCCGCTTTCAGGTCCAATAGTTCACCACTATCATCTCATCCCGTCTCATCAACAAAAATGAAACATAGATTTCAACTTAGTTTTTGTTATCAAGATCTATTTTTAGCTCATCATCGTCTCATTTTCATCATGGAAAAATGTCGTTGACGAAAAAAATGTAGTCATTGTTTTCATCAATGAAATGAACACTGGTGCCACGGTACTGAGTAAAAGTAATCTATGCCACATTATCCTTCCAAAATATTACGTTGTAGGTTACATGAATGCACATGAATGATCTTGACAGTGAGAGTATACAGCTTCCGTAAGCCCAAAGGGGAAACATGAGTCATTTTGTCACACTGTACTCAAGTGAGTTTAGAAAGGTGTTAAAGGTTGCAATAGTTACATTTTATTTGCTGACTGATGATATAAATGCCAATTGGTATCAATTTTGGAGTGATAGACTGGGGCTATTTCCTAGACTGTGAGGACACAGTACATACCAAATTTTAAAAAAAGTATCAGTAGAAAAAATATTTGTTAATTTTTGCAAATACTATGGTGTTGAATTTAAATGTTTTCATTTTAACCCCAATATTCTTATTCTTTGACCCCCACACATATGGAAAATTATGCTTGTAACAAGATGTTGTGACACTATGCTGAACCTTGGGTGAAATAATGTGACTGCTTACTATTTCTTTCCATTTGTAGGTTACAGCTACAGAATGTTGTTAACCCTGGATGGTCCTAGCTGGCCTAACCCAGGCGTCATGTTTGTGACACTTACTGGAGCCAGTGGCAGCACCAAGGAGCACCAGCTTCATTCGTAAGAACATTATAACAGTGTTCTGTGGAATGCACCAAGGGGTTTTAGTCCGTGTGACATCACTGACTAGGGAGTTGCAGAGGTGGACCTGCCTATTTAGTCTAGGATATTGTACTTCTCTTTGTTGACCAGGCCTGGAAGCTTGAACAACTGTTACTTCTCTTATCTGAACATGTGACTCCTTGCTGCCTAAATGACACATCTGGTCAATTACAGATACTCACTGATGCCATTCTGTAGTTCAGCCTCTGGATTAGCTTTAACGCCTCATTTATAGTATCTCTGCGCTGGCAATAGCCTTGCATTATGTTTTTGTGTTGTCTGTTGGTTAGTATTGTAATGAAATGTGGGTTCAACCAAGGTGGTGAACTTAGAGTCACCAAGTCAGAGCCATCCAATAATCACCCAGAGAAGAGCAGTTACAATACAATAATCTTTATTAGTACAGTAGAAAAACACAGTTCATAAAAGGGACGGAGGGGGAATTGCAACCAGGGGGTTCCGCACTGTCAGGGTTCTTGAAAGGACTCCCACTACTACCCACTACAATAAATCACTACAAGCTTAAGGCACACTACAAACACAGCACGCTACCACCCTCTACTGGAGGCACTGCAATTACACACTTAGGAACTATAGGACTATAGGAAAAAGGACTGCAACTCACGTGACGTCACACTAGAAGTAGAAGCTTAAAACTCTTCAGACAGTCCTCTTACCAACATGCAGCTCAGCACAACAGTTAATCTCACATCCAAAATGCATTCATACAACCAAAGCACTTGATACACATCTGAGAATCAGCTCTTGTACCAGAACACAACATTTGTGTAATCTTTATTGCATGGATTGTGCTACCTCAATATATATCACAGAAATCCAATAGGCTTTTTCCTGACATTTTTTCCAAACTCACAAAATTAAACTAAAGTAACTCCAGTATTGTGATATAAAACTATGTGTATTCTCTATACATACTTTTATAGGACAGCTACGAATATAATAAATACAACAGTGCTAGTCAACTGTCACCTTTCATTTGTATGACTGATCCATTCATGGCATTCTTCTGCAGATATGTTGAGACATCTAGCAATAATTGTGTCCAGGAGGGACATCTGATTATGTGGATAGTGTATGGGCTGAAATATGTGCCACCAGAAACTGAATTTGAATCATTTATATTTGAATTTGAATTTCTAAACTTGAATAATTGCATTGAAAAACTGAATTTGAATCACATAATTTGAAATTGTATTGTTTAATTTGAATCAATGCATTGAAAAACTGAATCTGAATAGTATAATTTGAAATTGAATTTATTT